>NC_081413.1:232521418-232592077 GCF_030272615.1 Cryptomeria japonica
GTAGTAAAACTTTTATCTATTTATTCATTTTTTGATGAAATACTCTCACAAAATTATAATATTATTTTAAAAATCGATGCTCTGCTTTTCTTACAAAATTTTTTTTTCTAAATCCCAACAGGCAAATAAGGAAAAAAGAATCTGCTTTGCTTACAAATAAAATATTTCTCAATCCCAACTGGCCATGAGGAAAAAGGAATGTGGAGTGACGAGGAAAATAGAATTAATTTAAATTTGTGAATTCAATATTGATGGTCATGACAAGTTCAATCATCTTGTATCAATTTTTAGAAGATGTAAATCATTGGTCTTCAAAGTTAACTCTATTACTTCAAATAGGGTATGCCTTTGGTGTAATTATGATATATATATATATATATATATATATATATATATATATATATATATATATTTGGTTTAAAAATAGACTTGAATTAAGTTTATGCTTATTTCTATATCTACTAAATTTCAACTTATTTGGTTTATTAGTGTCTTTGTTATAATTCTCATAGTTCTCATGTGTAACCTAATCTTATTTCTCCTTGGTCAAATCAGTCAAATCAATATACATAGATAGGTGGTGTCTCTAGGTTAGGTGGTTGCTCTTGTGACCATTGTATTGATCATTTTAATTGAAAATTTAAAATCAGACAATTAGCTGATTGGTACCATCTTTCACTTTGGTCCTAGCCAAATGTTGCACAAATATTCACTATTGTGTTATGTCCACAAGTAAAAAAATAAATTAATGCATTCACTCTCATCATCAAACAAAATCCATCAACCATCCAAGAATTCAATAAAATTCATGAGCCCAAGTATCTCTCAATACAACAACATTCAAGAATAATCACTAGTGTTCACTCATTCTAACACATGTTATAGTAATCCTAATATAATATTCTTGCAAAGTATTTTTTACATTTATAAATTTTAATCAACACTCATAAACAAACAATCTTGGTTATTGATTTTTAATAGATATTCATAAATAGATAAATAAAATTCCCTTAACTTAATTTTGCCTATAACGTTTTCCCCTCCTTTCAATAGGAATAAAAATACAACATAAAACTTTAAAATAGTAACATTAAATATTACCATTGACAATAAGAATAATAGAATAAAAAAAATATTTTTAAAACTCACTACAACTGCAATGATACTTAATTTTCTTATGTTTAGAAAGTACAAAATCATGATCCCCATTCACAACCTTTAGATGAGATTTTCATATAGAACCAAAGGGATTTCATCATCCAATCCTTTGAAGTCAAAGTGTTTTTTCCTCATATTTGTCGCAAATCAAATTGTTTCTATCTTTAGACTTATTTATTTAAACATAAGATTGCTTCAGCGTATGTAATAGAGATATATATGCTCCATATCTTAAGTCCTTCCCATATAGAATCTCAACTTCTATGGTTCTTCCATTGAATTAAATATTCTAAATTCCTCATCATCCACTGGTGGTATATTAACTAAAGGAATAATGTGTTATGAGACATAAAAAATATTATAAGTATTATTATGGTTTTTTGAATTTCCATCTATTAAGATACATCACTTATCCTCCTTAAAATATTGTAATATAAATAGAACTTGAGGTTGAATTTTCCATGTCCACTTCTTTTCAGTGAGAAAGAAGACTATAATATTAAATATACCATGTCTTCTACCTCAAGGTATATCTATATGAAATATTAATCTTTACACTTTTTTTCTTATTCTATTATTTTTTTATGTGTTCTTCAACTAGATTTAATACGTTTTTACTTTTATCAATAAAGTCAACTAGTACTCATTTTTCACAATCTACAAGTACTAAATCAATAAAACATGGTGCTTCATATCAATATAGGGATTTGAATAGAGATATAACAATGTACATATGATATGTTCCAGTATAGTAGTACTCTCCTAGATCCAGCCACTTAACTATTTCAAAATATGAATTTTAGGAATTCTTCGCGAAGTACTCCTCAACACACTTCTTAATCATTGATATTGATCCATCCTTTGAAGGCTGATAGCTCACCTTATAAATATGTTCTATACATAATAAAGTAAAATAATTATTGGAAAGGAAGAACTATATATATACTATACATATCAACAACCATATTCTTAGGTAGTCTATGTAGCTTAAAGAATAGTATTAAAAATTCTGACTCAAGGATCTTTGAAACTTTGTTGAATAATTAAAAAATATGCATTCTTTTTCATCTTATTTATAATTACATAAGTGAATTTTTTAACATGTACTTTATGGATGCAGATGATGAAATCTATAAATATATTGGTTTATTTTTTATTCAAAATTTGTAGTAATTCTTATAATTATATAGAACCACTTGTTCTTCATTTTTCTTCACATGTGATGCTCTCTTTTATATGATTGATAACATCTTCCTTGAGGGCATTATAAAAAAACCATTCTCTCATTTTCTATTTTGTAAAGTTGAAAAGTTGGAACTTAACCAATTCTCCACATGGAAGGGTGGGAATTTACTAAGCTATATTTTCACTTCAGGAAACTTTACATTCAAAGGAGGGGCATAAATCTACTAAATCCAATCCCAAAGGATGCAAGGAATAAATACTAAGTATATTTGTTGTGATTGGAATGTAATTGACCCTCTTTTTCAAGTTGATTAATTAGATTGAGGAAAAGTGTTGAAAATGAAGACAAAGTATGCAAAAAATAGTGAGCTATATAATCGGGATTCAATTGTGCACCTGGATCTAAAAAGTTTGAGATGAATCAGAGCGACTCTGTGAAATTGGAAAAAAGTTGCAAGGACCATGTGTGTAGACAGGGGCACCCTCCAATTGATCATTTGACCTTTCCACATGTCGAAAATATTTTTTCTATCTCTGCGAATAAAGCATAATTGGACAGAATGACAACTGTGCACTTGTTTTCTGCACACATAAAGAAAGGGGAATGTGTTGGGACTAGGGGTTTGCCTTCAGGTGAAACCTCAATTTTTGAATTAACTAAGTGGTTCAAATAGTGTAAATGAAATGACTAAAAGTAGAAAGCCTCCTCTTTGACACGATGTTAAAATGCTTGAAAATGAAATGTTTATACCTCCTTGTGATTTTTTTCTTGCCTCCACATGGAATTATGATTTCATGAAGTAGAATTAATTGAAGAAATATTGAAGAAGCTTAATATTAACAGGGTGCAACTTAGTTACTTCAAATATTTCCTAGAGGCTTGGCAGGCTTCCCCTTACTCCCATCCAATCACTAAGAGTATCTGGCATCAAACTCCCCCCCTTCTTGCTTGGAACATCTGGAAAGAATGAGACAATAGGATATTCAGAGAAGAGAAGAGAAAAAATAAGATCTTGGCCACCATCATTATTCAATATATTAAGGAAAATATTAATGTTGAGTCTACTAGTTTCTCTGGACTCCCCCGATCTCTTTTGGATCTCAGATTAAAATAGGTTTCTAGAATTTGACAGAGCTTTTTGAATGTTAATTGGCAAAGAATGATCTTGAGAAATTCATGTTTATGGAAATCTCCTAAAATTGGATGGATTAAGTCTAATTTTGATGGGTTCTCTAAAGGCACCCCTAGGATCTTGGGAGTAGGAGGTTTAATTCGTGATCATAAAGGCTTCTTGGCTGTTAGGTTTGGTTCTTGTCTAGGGAAAGCTACTAACAACAATGTGAAATCTTGGGCAGCCTGGATGGCTCTTCAGACACTATATGATATCACTAAAAAGAATGTAATTCTTGAAGGAGATTCCAAACTAATTATTGACTACGTCAATTGTGTAATCTCTCCTTGGCATATTAGACACATAATAGACAAATGTAAATGGCATATTGGATTATTTGAAAACATTAAAATACAACATACCTATAGAGAAGATAATAGGTCGGATGACCTCAATGCCAATCAAAATATTCATATGATGGATGGGAAGATCTTTAAGTTTGAAAATAGCTAGAGGGAGTTGAAGGAAATCCTTGGACATGAAAGAGGGAATTTAAAAAAGAAAGCAGGAAGTGGGATTATTGACCTATTTGAATGAGTTTTTTAATGCCCATGTTTTTGTAATGTTGAATTGCTAGTTGAGGCCACAGAGGTGGTGGGCTTACAAGGAGATGACTCAGCACCTTGATGACTGGGGTTACGTCAATAGTTGGATGGATGAGATCTATGCTTGGATTGATAATGTCCTAGAAAGGAGATTTCTCAATAAAAGCATGATGGTAATGGATGAGATCTATGCTTGGATTTGGGATGATAAAGTATTTATTAGAAGGATTGCAAAAAGGACTGATTTTTTCACTTCAGAGAACACAAAAATGAGTGATGTTTACACCACCTTTATAGGAAATGAAGATCCCAGGTGTTACACATGCAAGAAAAATCATTTGAGGTTATCAAGAAAGGTTTTTTTAAGTTCTTCTATTACAAAAGAAGTAACAATTGTCATTTTTGCTGCTTTTTGCTCAGTCGCTTTCATAGAGTTTGGTATTTCTATTTTTTTTCCTTTGACAAAATGGGGGCCCTCTAAAACTCATTGAATTGAGTAACTATGTGGATTTGAGAGATAACAAAGAGCTATGAGAGCTCTTTCAAATGGTGGGATTCACTTGTTTCTTCTTGGCCATGAAGGGCTACAACAAGGTGCTCTCGGCGAGGGTTTGTAATTCCTGGTAGAATCAGGTGGTTACAGTGGGAAGAATTACCTTCACGATGTCGCCTGAGTACATAGCAAAGGTGACTTGATTGTAGAATGAAGGAGAGAAAGTTGAGAAAAAGAGCATGAGAGACTACAGAGGCTTCATTAAGAAATTCTTGGAGAAATGTGAAAACAAGTTGCCTTCCAAAATGGGTCTGATTGTTTGACCCTTACTAAACCTTTTTCTTTGATGAACTATCATGTTATGTAGTATTTTACCTTAGAGGGTCATTATTCTACCATCCATGTCTATCACTTCCCCATTTCGAAACACATTAGACACCATAAGATAAATATGTCATTCTTTTTGTTTTCATCCCTCAGTGCCTCTATTCAAAATTGTGCAAATTTGCCTTTACATCAAGGTTTAATCTACTTAATGTATAAGTATGTCGGATTTCTAGGTTTACTGAATGACAAAATCTTTTCATTTTTCTAGTTTGTATATGATCTAAAGAGAGAATCACTTCTAGGTTGAAGAGGATTGAATTGCTCGGACCAAAAATAATCAAGACAAACATCTCCATGCATCTTTGTAGGTTTAAATATGATATGATTAATAGTTATAATTTCATCGTTATGAGGAAAGTTCAAACACTTATGAATAGTAGAAGTGATCGCTTTCATGGAAGAGAGCCAAGGATGTCCCAAATTCACATGGAATTGATCAGATGTAGAAATGATAGTAAATTGAACATATAAGCATTTAGTACCATCATCAATAGGAAGTGATATAGAACCAATAGAAAGATAAGAGAATCCAAAAAAACTATAACAATCACATCAGTATCATCTATATCACTTGATGGAATTGCAAAGTACAAAGTAATTCTGTAGTTATCACATGAACCATGCAAGAAAATCAATAAGCACTCCTCTAGAGGGTATACCTTTGATTTTTGCACGTATGTATAATGTGCCATCAAGTGCCTAAATGATATCGCTAGTATAAAATGTTATGCACAAATCATTATGAGGTTCTTCTTGATCTACAACGTTCGCTACATTATTAGATTCAAGGGCCACATCATTGGGAGGGTAAGCAGGATGATTTGTCATAATCACATTATTAGAATGGGATGGTAAGGGATCAATGAAAATTTGAAGGTTCTAATTAGGATGAGCTATGGATTTTTTTCCTTTATCATTCACACTTGCCATAGATATAGTATTATTATCAATTAATTTTTTAATATCACTTCTCAATGAGAAAAACTTCTCAATATCATGACCAGGATGATGATGATATTGACAAAAATATTTAGCATCAAAGTAAGGTGATGTTGTCTTGGATTTTTTTATTGGTTTGATTCTCAAAATTGTAACACATTCCTTTGTATTAACTAAGACATTATACTATGCAAAGATTCATTCAAAGGAGTAAACACTTTTTCTCTTTTAAAGAATTTAGACAAACAAGGAACACCTTGTTAGGGTAAAGGAACAGTGAGATTGGGGGTGAACCAATGTTTTACGAAAGATCAAGCTCAAAAACTTATTCTTTATCCACCGATTAGTAATGTATAATAGTAAAGAACATAAGCAAGCAATAAATTAACCACAGATCCGTAACACCAAATTTTTTACATGGAAACCCAGAAAGGGAAAAACCATGATGGGGATGGAACCCACAATATTCGTATACTATGGCTAGGAGTACATAAATATTAGATAGATGGGGAATGCACTTGCATTCAAACTCACTACCTAGAGCTCAATGCTCATTTACACTGAGCCAGAAGGCTACAACCTTCAGGGAAGTCTCACCAACTTACAATTTAATTACAATAAGGAAATACAATTAAATAACTCTAATATAGCATCTAACAATGCAAGAATGAGTTTTGGTTAAGTACAACACCTCTGACTATACTCGCTCTATAATATGCTCCATTTCTATCTCAGTCAACTACTGAATCACAAGGGAATCAAATGTGCACGTGAAACTATGCCCAATCACAAAAAAATGAATCACCACAATAGTAATACTCCAAAAACCAATCACCAATTCAATATTATATATCTAGTCATATCAAAAATAATCTCCTCCAAGTCAACTATAAAAAATGTAACATGTAGCTTCATGTTGGTTTCAATCTCTAACAAAACATATCACTAGAACAAAACAATTTTCCAAAAAGCTTCACCAATGCTGGCCTCATCATTTTCACCTTATCTCTCCCCTTTTGACAACAATGCAAAGATAGGGTGTGAATCAAAATTACCTATACATGTATACACACTAGATGACTAGATCTATACATACTTGATTACATTTGCATATGTAGGCTTAAGAAATCCAAAATAGGAATTCCAACATACTAACATTTTTTCTAAAATTGAGACAAAACCATTAAGAACATAAGCATGGAACTCTATTGCATGCAACTCAGTTGGTATCTCCTAAGTCATATTCTAAATACATTCCATCTTATGGAACACCAAGGTGTCTAACCAGGGACCAACTAGGTTCTGAAGTTCACCTGCCCTTCTCTGGATCTTATCCTTCTCCTCCGGATTACCAATCTGTCCAATAAGAGTCAAAATTTGACCTTCAATATTTTCGGTCAAGTTTATTGTGGAATCATATGCCTGCGAGATTTGGATTAACTGACTTTTGTAAGTATCTATCTTCTTATCTAATTTGGCGGTAAAATTTCTTAAAGTTAGATAAGACTTATAGATCTTACCACATTCCTGTAAGGCCTCATCAATCAATATTAGTTCTTTGTCTAGTTGGGTATTATCCCAGGTGTCACACATGTGAGAAAAATCATTTGAAGGTTATCACTTGAAAGGTTTTTTTTAAGTTCTTCTCTTCCAAAAGAAGTAACAATTGTCATTTTTGCTGCTTTTTGTTCAACCGCTTTCATAGAGTTTGGTATTTCTGGGCTTTTTCCTTTGACAAATTGGGTGTTCCTCGAAAACGCACTGAACCAAGTAACTGGGTGGATTTGAGAGATAACAAAGAGATACAAGAGCTCTTTCAAATGGTGGGCTTCACTCCTTTCTTCTTGGAAATGAAGGGATACAACAAGGAGCTCTCAACCAGGGTTTTGTAATTCTTGGTAGCATGGGTTGGTTATGGTGGGAAGAATTACCTTCACGGTGTCACCTAAGTACGTAGTAGAGGTGACCAGATTGTAGAATAAAGAAGAGAAATTTGAGAAATTCGAGAAAATGGGTATGATTGTTTGATCCTTTGGTAAACTATCATGTTATGTAGTATTTTACCTTAGAGGGTCGTTATCATACCGTCCATGACTATCACTTCCCCATTTTGAACCACATTAGACACCATAAGATGATATGTCATTCTTTTGTTTTCATCCTTCAGTGCCTCTATTCAAAATGGGGCGAATTCACTTTTACATCAGGGTTTAATTTACTTAGTGTATAAGTATGTCGTTTATCATGCCCCCACCGCAAGCTATATTGCTTCGGCCTTTAGTACTTAGGGTAGCTGTAAGAAAAACCCTAAAAATAATCTCAATTTAATCTCTGGGAACCCTAAGGAGATGACTATCCTCTCAGGTCCTGGTAAAAGCATGGGTAAAATCCTTGTTATGACCTTTGAAAACAATTCCTTTGAGCTAGCCTTATTGGATTCAACCCTAGACAAAAGAAAAATTGAAACACCTAAAACACCTCGAGAAAAGCTAAGAGGTCTAGTAGTGAGTGTATCAAAAAGAGCTTGACCATTGACTTGGAGATTCAAAACTTGGAAGAGGAAGATGTCAAAGGAATAAAGTAAGAAAAAGTTGAGAGTAGCTCGGGGGAAAGAACGTCAGCTAGGCTTCATGCCAAAGGGAGGAATCAACCTACAAGACTGAGACTAATTTATGTGAAATTTATGATATTGAAGGCGAGGCTGACTCTCAAGATAATTCTGAGGATGAGGATGTTAATGTGGATGAGGAGAAACAGACTGCAAGCCCTGATGAGAACATGGACGAAGAAGAGGAAATTGAATAAGAAAACAAAAAATTGGAAAGTGAATGTAAGTCTCCTTTCAAAGAGCATGATGGCCCAGTCTCCACTAAAGATATGGAAATGGTTCCCTATGTGCCTTTGAGGCCGACCCAGGAGGCTAACAACTTTGTTCAAGAGCAATTGAATGACATGAAGGAGAGAACTACAAGGCTAGAAAAGAAGTATGATGAACGTGATAGTAAGATGAAACTTTTGTGTGATGCTTTTAATTCTCTTTGTAATATCGCATATGGGATAATGAAGAATGTGATCCTAGGTATGGTTTCTGGTAAAGGTATACCGAATAAAATTATGAAGAGGAAGGGCAAGAAGGGTATAAGAGAGATGACAGAGGAGGATGAAGAAGATTAGAAGGAGACATGGAAGCGGAATGTCGACAAGCTCGAGCGGGAATGGAATCTAATAAAGAAGTAATGGTGTCTTGGATTTCTCTATTTTGGTCTTTTTGTTATGTTTTTCTTTAGATGGTTACTTGGGGCCTGCGTGCCCAATTTGACAGACTTTATGTTAAGTAATTATACTAAGACTGGCTCGGTTATGGTTGATAAAGATAATGCTGGAAACATCATTAGTAGTATAGCTTATGATAATAGGTATTGTCATACTTCTGCTATTAACATTGGCTATGATACTAGCATCTGTAGAAATAGTTTCGAGGGTAGGAAAAATTTTGATCATTTTTTATTAGAACTGGTTCCTTTCGCTAGCTATTTTACAGTTGGTATTTGGTTTATAATGTAATTCTGCTTCTCTTTTCAATCAGGGCCATCTCCATGCTAATCTAATAAAAAACAACATACGAAGACAATAACCTAAAACAAATAGAATATATTATTAATTAATTAATTATTCCCATACCTGGAATGTCATTGTATCCCTTAACAACTAACCTCTAATATTCTTTTCTCCCTTCATTAAGATGGAACTTTCAGTCAAATCTTGTGATTTCAACAAGGAACAGATCGTATTGGCATTTCAAAATTTGTTCATTATTTATTATGTATAAACTATTCAACATTATTTTATAGCCTTTAGGTTCTTCGTGGAATTGGTTGTGCATACGTATTAGAAAATTTATACCGATCTTCTGTATACTGCCATGGCAACGGGTTGCTGTAGTGGATGAGAATAGGAGAGGAGCGAAAATTGGTTTCAGTGGCTGTCCGTACGGTGAGATTCGGAAGCAGGGTCTTCACCATTACGAAAGAGGTGCACATGTGACCAGTTTTGGTCTGATAAAACAGACTTCTTGGAGAGTGGTACGGGCATGGAATGTGGTTGCTGAGGCCGCACAGGTGCCCAATCCGTCTCCGATAAAAGAGATTTCTTTGGGGGCGGTGGGGGCGAACGACTTGGAATAGTGGTATGGCTACACCAACAAAACAGGGGAGCAACCCTGAACAGAAACAAGAAAAAAAGAAATGTAGAGAAACAAGCCAAAGCAAAAAAGCTCTTAGCTAAGCAAGAGCACCAGATCTTTTTTCTTTTGGATGGAAATCCTATTGATTTCCTCAAGCTCCTCCATGATGAATCTGGAGATACCCTTATTGCTGCTTCTGCTCCTGGTTCAGGAATTGTCCAGTGGTTTTGTTGTCTCCAGAAGCCACATCATCTCCTCCAAGATCTTTCACCAGGTCACTGTGGAAGGATCTATAATAACTAACCATGTCATTAATATTTTCAAGCCCCTCGATGTTGTTATGCATGGCTTCTTTACTAGTGTCGACCATATTTTTGAGAATTTTCTTAATCTCAGCCATGGATTGTTCCACCTTATCAATCCTTTGTTTGTGGTTAAATTTCATTACCTCAACATTTTGAGAGAGTTTTTGAGTCATGATCATGAGCTTTTTTGGCTTCCTGGGTTTAGGGGTAGTAGTAAAAATGTCAATTATTTCTTTAACCCCCATTTTGAGGGTGTCAATTTCATGGTCGGCCCACTTCCAGTAGCACTCTTGGCTTCTAGTGGCTTTGATGACAAAATTCATTAGACTACCATCCTTCCCCTGATTATCTTTCTAGACATTGATAGGGATGTCGAGTTTAATCCCTTGGTCTATAATCCTTTTGGCTGTGATCCTTCGCTCCAAACTTTTTTTCTTTTTGGTGAGGGGTTCGGCCTTGGAGATCAACTTTCTATTGGTTTTGTATTTACTAGCCACCCATCTGAGGGGATTCTTGATGCCAAGTGTCTCAAGAGTGACCATATTTTCCTTAAATCATCTGCAAGTTCGTATTTAGGGTCATCAACAGGAAACCCACTATCATCAAGGTCCATCTCCGAATCAGAGACATCTTGGACCTCCATTTGCAGACCAATCTTGTCAAGTGGGGGTAGAATTTCAAGAGATTTACCATGTTCCATGATAAGGATAATAAGTACCTCATGAAGAACATGGTTGTGAGGGTTTTCTAGGTGCTTTTCTAGGCTATTCTCAAGGGACGAGGCAAGATAATAGGGAACAAAGATAATTTTACCATGATGAAAATGATTTAGGATAGTGAAATTGTAGGATAAGATGCTTGCATACCTACCATCTAGGGTGATATACCTCATTATAAACTCTGTCAAGTCATCCCAAGGGGCCATGAGGTCTTTTCTATTATATCTGCCATCGGCCATGTTGGTTACTTTGGAGCACTCCTTGTCTTTGTCGAAGAAACTCGACAAGTCCTCCCCCCCAATTTTTCTATCCCTATAAAACCTTCTTCTAGTTGTAGAAAGACCAGTGACCATCTCCACAACAGTCTCATCAATCTGATAATCGACATCATAAGCCCTAAGACTCCCTCTTTTCTATCCGAGGAAGTTTCTAGACTATTGATTAGGGAAAACCAGATAGAGTCATTTTCCTATCAACTCAGTCATGTCATGATGAAGGATCATTCATCGATGTAGTAATCATTACATGCCAGATCACACAAATTTTTGGGGAATGCATCCCTGCTACTCAACCAGTTGGTTGCCACGTATCCCACTGCTAGATTGGCCAGTAGATCTTCCAACTTATTTCCTTTATGGTATATGTGCGAGACTTTGAAATCCATTAGTTCATTAACTATATTTCAGCAATCCTTGATCAGGCTACCAATCGTCCACCTAGGATCCATGCGACCACTCAAGCAATTGGAAGTGTTTATTGAGTCAGACTCCTACCACACTTTAGTAAACTCTTCTCTTTTAGCCATGTGTAGCCCAATATGGGCAGCACTAGCTTCCACATAGTGGTTAGTCCTTGTGCCTAGGGGGAGCATCAATGCAGAAACCAGTTGACCAGAGTGATTCCTAGCCACTCCCCCACACCCAGTCGGCCCAGGATTACCTTTAGCTGGCCCATCCACATTGATTTTGATCCAGCCCATATTCGGAGGATGCCATACAACATTTTGTCTGCACTGCTTGGTTTTGTGGACTAGGCTGGCAATGTTCCAATCAATTTTCCACCGATTGATAGTATCCCAATCCTCCTAGAGAGTAGGAATGGGGGAGTCACTCTTTCTACTGGGGCAGCCATGGAGAAAGTTCTCTTTGATAGCATTGTGAATTTTAATAGCCACAAGAAAAGGGTGAGTTTTCAAGTCCCTGAAAACTCTATTTGTAAAGTTGAAAAGTAGGAACTTAGCCATTTCTCCATATGGAAGGGTGGGAATTTACACAGTTCAATTTTTACTTTACGAAACTTTACATTCAAAATAGGGATGAATCTAATAAATCCAATCCCAAAGGATGTAAGGACTAAATAGTAAGTACATTGGTTGGGATTAGAATGCAATTGATACACTTTTTCAAGTTGATTAATTGGATTAAGGAGAAGTGTTGAAAATGAAGACAAAGTATGCCAAAATAGTGAGCTATAATATCGAGATTCAATTGTGCACCTGGATAAGTTTGAGATGATCCAGAGCTTCTCTACAAAATTGGGTAAAAGTTGCAAGGGCCACGTGGCTAGACAAAGGTGCCCTCCAATTGATCCTTTCACCTTTCCACGCGTCGAAAAATATTTTTTCTCTCTGCGAATAAAGTTTAATTCCATAAGTATAGCTGTGCATTTGTTTCTTGGACACAAAAAGAAAGTGGAATGTGTTGTGAATAGGGGTGACTTATTCAATGCCATCAGAGACTTCTTCAGAACTAGTAGTCTCCTTAAATAACTAAATGTCACCTTTGATGCTTTGATTCCAAAGAATGACAGTGCTGAATCCAGTAAGGATTTTTGGCCTATTAGTTTATGTAATACTATTTATAAAATTATTTCCAAAACCACAGTCAATAGGTTAAAACCCTTGCTTGATAAAATGATCTCCAAAAATCAGAAAGGTTTTGTGGAAGGAAGACACATTTTAGATGCGATCATTGTGGCCCATGAGATCGTTCATTCTTGATTTGGGTTCAAAGGAAAATTCTTAAACTTAATTAAGCAATGTGTTTGCACACCTAAGTTCTCAATCCTCCTTAATGGTTGTCCTAAGGGCTACTTTTCCTATAGCAAAGGGCTTCATCAGGGTGACCCCCTCTCCCCCTATCTTTTCATCATTCCTTCTAAAGTGTTATGGAGAAATATTGAAAAACTTAGATGTTAGGGTATTATAAAAGGCTTTAAAGATGCCTCTTGTCTAACCCCTACTACACATCAACAATTTATTGATGATACCATTATCTTTGGTGAACCTGTTATTTCTGAGGCAAAGTAATGGAAAAAGACCCTAGATAGATATGCTATCATCTCAAGCCAACATATTAACTTTGTTAAGAGTAAACTATTTTTTTCTTAATATCAAACCCACCCTCCAAATCAAAATATCCTCCATTATTGGTTGTCAAATTGCCACCCTCCCTGACTCCTATCTCAGGTTGCCCCTTGTCTCCAAAAATCGTAATAATTTTTTTCGGAATGGTTTTCCTCAAAGATTTCAAAAGAAGTTAGCTAACTGGAAAGGGAAGCTTCTTATATTGGAAGGAAAGATACAACTGGTTAAATCTTGCCTTCAAATTTTGCCTATTTATTACATATCTTTGTTGAAGATACCTGGGGTGGTTGCTGAAAATATTGAAAGGATCCAAAGGAGTTTCCCATAGTCTTGTATGGAAGAAAAAAGTAGACTCTCCTTGGTCTCTTGGGATGTTGTCTGCAAACCCTAGAAGTGTGGTAGACTGGGCATAAGAAAGATTAAATCTTTTAATGAAGCTCTTATTTCTAAAATTGGTTGGCAATTAACCTAGGAGAAAAAAGATTGGACTAAAATTTTGAAAGCCAAACACTGATAGAGGAACTAGGAGGACAACTTATTTAACCAAGAAGAGATTCCCTTTGGTTCTTCTATTTGGAATAGTGTGGATAAAATCACACATGATATCAAAATAAATGGCAGGATGATTAAATGAAATTGTAGAAAGATTGATTTTTGGAAAGACATTTAGTTGCTTGAGCTTTCTTTAAATTCCCTCCCCCATTTGGTGAATATCAAAAAGTTCCTAATTAGACATTTGGTGGGAAAAGTACATGATTTCATAACTTGGGATAGGGGAAACACTTATTGGATTGATCTAAGTGGTTTTGTCTCCTCTAGACCGAAGGTTAAGCCCTCCACTAGAAGGCTAATTTTGAAGGAAGTTGTCAATCACATTGTCATGATTCCTAACTATTCTCTTTACACTCCTAATGGGAAGGATGAATGGATTTGGAAAGAGAGTGTGTTTGGGAACATCAATGTGAAGTCTACTTACCATTTGCTGGATGAAAACAATGACAAAAATGTATTATGGAATAATCCCAAAAATTAACTATTTTTGGTGGGCGACTACTCATGGTCGTATTCTTACTACTGATAACTTAAATAAAAGGGGATTTTATTTGGTCAATAGGTGTGAACTCTATTACACTAAATCAATGAGCTATAGAATCAGGATTCAATTGTGCACCTAGATCTGAGAAGTTTGAGATGATTCAAAGCTGCTCTACGAAATTCAGTAAAAGTTGCAAGGACTATGTGTCTAGACAGGGGTTCAACTAATGTAAATGAAATAACTAAAAGTAGAAATCCTCCTCTTTGACATGATGTTAAATTGCTTGAAAATAAAATGCTTATACCTCCTTGTGATGTTTTTCTTGCCTCCACATGGAATTATGATTTCATGAAGTAGAATTAATTGAAGAAATATTGAAGAAACTTAATATTAATTGGGTGCAACTCAATTATTTCAAATATTTCCTGGAGGTGTGGTAGGCTTCCCTTTACTTTCACCCGATCACTAAGAGTATTTGGCATCAAAATCCCCCCTTCTTTCTTGGAACATCTCGAAAGAATGAGACAACAAGATATTTAGAGAAGAGAAGAGAAACAATAAGATCTTGGCCACCATCATTATTCAATATATTAAGGAAAATATTAATGTTGAGTCTACTAGTTTCTCTAGAGTCCTCCCATCTCTTCTGGATCTCAGATTAAAATAGGTTTTAGGAATTAGACACAACATTTTGAAAGTTAATTTGCAAAGAATGATCCTAAGAAATTCATGTTTATGGAAATCTCCTAAAATTGGATGGATTAAGTCTAATTTTGAAGGGTTCTCTAAAGGCACCCCTAGGATCTTGGGAGCAGGAGGTTTAATTCATGATCATAAAGGCTTCTTGGTTGTTAGGTTTGGTTCTTGTCTAGGGAAAGCTACTAACAACAATGTGAAAGCTTGGGTGGCCTGGATGGGTCTTTAGAGACTATATGATATCACTAAAAAGAATGTAATTATTGAAGGAGATTGCAAACTAATTATTGACTGTGTCAATTGTGTAATCTCTCCTCCTTAGGAGATCAAAGACAGAAAAGAAAAATATAAATGGCAGATTGGACTATTTGAAAACATTAAAATACAGCATAACTATAGAGAAGGTAATAGGTTGGCTGACCTCATTGGCAATCAGAATCTTCATATGATGGATGGGAAGATCTTTAAGTTTGAAAATAGCTCTAGAGAGGTGAAGGAAATCCTTGCACAGGAAAGAGAAAATTTAAAAAAGAAAGAAGGAAGTGGGAGTATTGATTTGTTTGAATGAGTTTTTTAATGCCCATGTTTTTTGTAATCTTGAATTGCCAATTGGGCCCACATAGGTGGTGGGCTTACAAGGAGATGACTTAGCACCATGATGAATGGGGTTACATCAATAGTTGGATGGCCTATGTTGATAATGTCTTGGAAATGAGGTTTCTCGATAAAAACATGATGGCACCAGATGAGATCTATGCTTGGATTTTAGATGATAAAGTATTTATTAGAAGGGTTGCAAAAAGGACTATTTTTTTCACTTCAGAGAACACAAAAAGGAGTGATGTTTACATTAGCTTTATAGGAAATGATGATCCCAGGTGTCACACATGCGAGAATAATCATTTGAGGGTTATTGGGAAAGGTTTTTTTAAGCTCTTCTCTTCCAAAAGAAGTAATAGTTGTCATTTTTGCTCCTTTATGCTCAGTCAATTTCATAGAGTTTGGTATTTCTGTGCTTTTTCCTTTCACAAAATGTGGGGCCTTTTAAAACGCATTGAACCTAGTAATTGTGCAGATTTGAGAGAAAACAAAGAGCTATGAGAGCTCTTTCAAATGGTGGGATTCACTCCTTTCTTCTTGGCCATGAAGGGCTACAATCTCGCCCAGGGTTTGTAATTCCTGGCCGCATGGGGTGGTTATTGTGGAAAGAATTACCTTCATGGTGTTGCCTGAGTATGTAGAAGAGGTGACCAAATTGTAGAATGAAAGAGAGAAAGTGAAGAAAAAGAGAATGAGAGACTACAGAGGCTTCATGAAGAAATGCTTTGAGGAAGGAAAAAAAATGGTTCCTTCCAAAATGGGTATGATTGTTCAACCCTTCCTAGGCCTTTTCCTTTGGTCAACTATCATATTATGTAATATTTTAACTTAGAGGGTCGTTATCCTATTGTCCATGGCTATCACTTCCACATTTCGAACCACATTAGACACCATAAGATTAATATGTCATTCTTTATGTTTTCGTCCCTTGGTGCCTCTATTCAAAATGGGGCGAATTCGCCTTTACATCAAGGTTTTATTTACTTAATGTATAAGTATGCCATTTATCATACCCCCACCATAAGTTGTATTGCTTCAGCCTTTAGGAGTTAGGGTAGCTATAAGAAAATCCCTAAAAATAATCCATTTAATCTGTGAGAACCAGAAGGAGTCATCTATTCTCTTGGGTCCTGGTAAAAGCATGGGTAAAAGCCTTGTTATGACCTTGGAAAAGAATTCCTTTGAGCTGGCCTTGTTGGATTTAACCCCAGACAAAAGGAAAAGTGAAACACCTAAAACACCCCAAGGTTAGCTAAGAGGTTTGGTAGTGAGTCTACCGAAAAGAGCTTGCCCATTGACTTGGAGATTTAGGACTTGGAAGAGGAAGATGTGAAAGGAACAAAGCAAGAAAAAGTGGAGAGTAGCTCAGGGGAAAGAAGGTCAACTAGGCTTCGTGCCAAAGAGAGGAATCAACCTACCAAGATAGACTAATTCATATGAAATTTATTATATTGAAGACGAGGCTGACTCTCAGGATAATTCTGAGGATAAGGATGTTAATTCTGATGAAGAGAAACTAACTGAAATCCCTGATGAGAACATGGACGAAGAAGAAAACAACAAATCAGGAAGTGAACAGGAATCTCCTTTCAAAAAGCACAATGGCCCAGTCTCCTCTAAAGATATGGATATGGTTCCCAGTTCGCCTTTGAGGCCGACCTAGGAGGCTAACAACACTGTTCAAGAGTAATTGAATAACATGAAGGAGAAAATTGCATCTCTTGAAAAGAAATATGATGAACATGATAGTAAGATGAAATTTTTGTGTGATGCTTTTAATTCTCTTTGTAATATCATAGATGGGATAATGAAAAATGTGGTCCTAGGTATAGTTTCTGGTAAAGGTAGACCAAATAAAAATAGGAAGAAGAAGGGCAAGAAGGGTATAAGAGAGATGATGGTGGAGGACGAAGAAGATTAGAAGAAGACATGGAAGTAGAACGTCGGTAGGCTCGAGCGGGAATGGAATCTAATAAAGTAATGGTTTGTTGGTTTTCTCTAATTTGGTCTTTTTGTTATGTTTTTCTTTAGATGGGTACTTGGGGCCTGCGTGCCCAATTTGACACTTTATGTTAATTAATTATACTAAGACTGGCTCGGTTATGGTTGATAAAGATAATGCTGGAAACATCATTAGTAGTATAGCTTATGATAATAGGTATTGTGATACTTTTGCTATTAACATTGGGTATGATACTAGCATTCGTAGAAATAGTTTCAAGGGTAGGAAAATTTTTGATCATTTTTTATTAGAACTGGTTCCTTTTTGCTAGCTATTTTATAGTTGGTGTTTGGTTTATGATGTAATTCTGTTTCTCTTTCCATTCAGGGCCATCTCCCTGCTTATCTAATAAAAAAAAATAGAATAAGACAATAACCTAAAATAAATAGAATATATTATTAATTAATTAATTATTCCCATACCTGAAATGGCATTGTATCCTTAACAACTAAACTTTGATATCTTTTCTCCCTTCATTAAGATCGAACTTTCAGTCAAATCTTGTGATTTGAACAAGGAATAGATTGTACCTTGCTTCTAAAATTAACCTTTTCCAACACATAATCTTTTAGCGTTTCAAAATTTGTTCATTATTTAGTCATGTATAAACTATTCAACGTTTTTTTATAGCCTTTAGGTTCTTCATGGAATTGGTTGTGCTTGCATATTAGAAAATTTATACCGATCTTCTGTATCCTGCCGTGCGAGCGGGTGACTGTAGTTTATTCTTTATTTATGCACGATACGTATTAAATATGTATTCTAATCCGGGAAGACTAAATCAACATTTATTTCGATTATGCGAATGAATAAAAATTTACAAGTGAAAGAAACGGTTGAAAATTTACACTGATCTTCTAAATACAGCCGCACCAACGGGTGGCTGAACATTATTCACTATTGATGCACTATAGAATGAATGAATCCAGTTTTATTTGTTTGTCTTGAGAATGGATGAGAATAGGAGAGGAGCGAAAATTGGTTTCAGTGGCTGTCCATACGGTGAGATTCGGAAGCAGGTTCTTCACCATTACGAAAGAGGCGCACATGTGACCAGTTTTGGTCTGATAAAACAGACTTCTTGGACAGCGGTACGGGCATGGAATATGGTTGCTGAGGCCGCACAGGTGCCCAATCCGTCTCTGATAAAAGAGATTTCTTTGGGGGCGGTGGAGGCGGTGGACATGGAATAGTGGTATGGTTGCACCTGGCCGAAACATGCACTATAAACAGAAGGAAGTACACACTAAACAGTACTCTCAGTTTCCAACGCATGAAATTCTCCATATTTTCTTTCTTGTGTTAAGCATGTTGAGCATCAAATTTGAATTAAGTAAAATATCTTGATTTGTGAGATTGAATTACAGCAGCCCTCCATTTTTAGAAAAAACAATTTTTTTTATTGATATCACAATATTCCATAAGTTGTCGAGCAAGTGTAATAGCATTCTATCGAAATATCCAAAATTCATATAATCTATGAGACCCAGCGATGTCTCATCGATATAAAAGGGATATCGAAGAAAAGGGAGTGCCGGTGAACTCTAGAAAAGACTCACTGAAAGCGATGATTCCACCGACAGAAGTATCAAAGAAAACAGAGGTGGTCCTCACCGATGAGAAACAGCTTTTGAAGAAACAATACCATCGATGCAAGATGAAGAAGACTCACCGAAAGAAACGCTCTCATCGAAAGAATGATATCGATCAGACAAAAGGAAGCTACGTCGATAAAAGATATCGATAAAGATATAATTTCGAGGAAGCTAAACGGTGTGTTACCGATATGCATGATTTTGCCCATACAACTTTATCGATGAAAAATTACTAATGAGCTCACCAATGAAAATATGATAGCGGAAGCAAGTCATCAAAATAAAGAAGACTTCGATGAAAAGTCAGACCCATTTATCGATGAGGTGTAGTGATGTCGATGGAAAGGGTGTTTCGATGGAAGGATAAAGGAATTCACTGAAGCCCAAGGTCTCTTCGACATGAAACTCGATGGACATTAGAAATATATCGATGGGGAGATGGCTATAATGATCGAATGCAGCATATTGATGAAGGGAGAAAATATATATTCGAAGTAATATTCAAAACAAAAGTATCATCGATGGAAACAAAGAGATCGATGGACTAAAGAAATTAATGATTGAGAGATATATTTTCATCAAAATGGTTATTGATTGCCACGAAAATCAGAAATGAATCTTAGGCAAGGTCACATCGCCATTAAATTTAAACGTGTGCCCAGGTGACCATTGTCCAAACTGCCATTACTAACTGATTAAATATGCCATAAGTAATGGATTGACATCAAAGGACACAACAATGAAGAATTCGTAAGCGACAAACTAGAAGCAAAAATTGGTCGAATTCACAGATAAAACTCAGTGATTCCAAGTAAGTTCTTTACACACGGACCTTTTTAAATTCAAATGGAATCATCATCTAAAGCTAGTAAGACTAGAAAAGGAAAGGAACCTATCACCGCAAAAGAAAAGCCTAAAAGACAGAAGAAGGAAGGGCATTCTTTGGCCCAGGACTTGATTGATCACTGGCCATCATCCAATCTGAGGTCCAAGAAGATTAGAGCTCATGAGGAAGGCCTAAAGGATCAGTTTGAGGATCTTGGAGACATATGGACAGAGTTGAGAGGGTACAAATTATTCATATATGGGTACAATAGAAGAGTTTCCCCTCAACCTATTAACAATTTATGGTGATTGAACCTAAGTAGGTTAGTTGTGGTTAATGTATTCATGAATGTGGAGCTCATGAAGGCATTGGCGAACAATTATGACCCTAAAACCAGGACCATATATAATTACATGGGTAACCCAATTCTTGCAATCACAAAAGAAGCTATTGACACTATGTTTGAGTTGGATTGGGGGTTTGAAAAATTGATTGACCTCAAGAAGTTAATAGGTGAATATTTTAACCTAGAGCACATTTATAAAACGTGGAGACTCTCGATACATAGACCTCTAAATGCAAGATCCTTAGTGCCACTAGGTCAAGATGACAAGGCCCCCTAGGATGTTGACTCTTTCCATCCATATTTCAATTATACCTATTACTATGTTGCCCAAGTGCTAGGGATAAAAGCCCATCGTTTGATGGATATTACAGCCATTGTCATTTGTGTCGATTTGCAGTCTAAGGACCCCCGCTTCTTTGATTTTTCTACTTATTTGGTTGAGGTGATGAATCATGGGCTAGAAAAGTTAAAAGGGGATGTCATCAATGTTCATTTAAATAATTATTCCTTGCTTATGCATATGCTATTGTATGTGGGCCAAGATGAAGGGTTATGGCCAGAAGAGTTATGTGTTAGGATATATGACAATGTCGAGATAAGAAAACCAGTGCAACTATGGGTCTCTTCATGGGACCAAATGTATGTGAATAACCAATATTGGCATTTTGAGGAGTTCTTTTTCAAGCCATTATATAAACTATTAGGATGCCCGTGTGATCATGCCCTTGCACTAGAAATTCAAAGATTCCTAAGACCAAAAGATTTCACTAAAGATCCCTCAATTGAGCACAATTGGAGAGATTGGTATTGTTTCTCAGACTGCACACAAGTAAGGGTATACGGGTTCAAAGGGAGGCCATACTTATTACCACTTATAGTACCTAACAGAGTGGCTTGTCTAGAGATTATAAGGCAACTATCAATAGTAAGTACAGAACATGTGACAAGCCATGGAAAACAATCAATTGTACCTAGGTTGCTAGTATTTTTCAGATTTTATTGTGAACAGTTTGAAGAGCTATGGTCTGTTACAAACAAAATTGGATTACTATGGCACGGCTATGGGGGATCCAAGGCCCAATTTTGATCTCGAAGGATACATAAGAACAGTCCGGTCATCATAAAAGCTGAAGGTTGGAGAGCATAAATCTTGTATACTAGTTTATTTTTCTAGATTTGATTGTGTGTAATTTTTTCCCATCAACGTTTCAAATGAAATTTTGATGGGAAAAAATTACACTTAATCAAATCCAAAAAAATAAACTAGTATACAAAATGGATTGTGGAAATGTCATAGCTTTAAGCATAAATCTTACTTGTCGAATGACCTCATTAAGAACATTGGCAGGGAAGAGGCCAGAGTGAAGGGAATAAAGTTTGAGAAAGTAATGCAGGCTTATAAATGGAAGCTTATTAGAAGGAAAATTGATAGGAATGTACTACAAAAGATTGAAGATCCCTTGGAGTTAGCCACCAAACTCATGGAGCATGAATTGGAAATACTTGAGGGAGTTCTGCCTCATGTCTTTGGGGAATACATTGATACTATTAGGAGTACAGAGCCTTTGGCTCATGTGTCTCCTACTTCTACATCTGGCATTGCTCCATTCACTCCTCGAGAGGATTAACCCCTTGGATATGCAGAGGATACACCTATAGACCTAACAATAGGACAAATGAATGTCTGAGAAGTGGCTGACATCAGACTCCTGGAGCATGAAGATTTCATTACTAATAGTGACTTCATTGTTTCTAAAGAGTTTACCACATTCCTGTATCAACATAAAGGATCTCAAATTAGGGACAACATGAAAGATAAGGATGAAGAACAACAGCTTCAAAAGCTTCAAGAGGAGATGGATCTTGTGATGAAAGAAATGATACCTAAGAAGGGAAGATAGTTACTTAAGGAAGCTGGTGTGTTGCTATACTCTGGATGGGATATGAGATCTACCTTGCTGTTTGATGGATTCCTTAAGAAACAAGACCCAAATAAGAAGATGATGCCAAATGAGATTGACAAACTCTTTAGAGGATCAGGATATGATCCAGATCAGAAGGCTCTTCTACAGTGGGCTATCTATCCCAAAGATAAAAGACCTATATTGATTGATATAGAAGAAGCTTTCAGACATTTGATGGTGCAGCAGGTTGGAAAGATTGACCCTAGAATAACTGCCAAACTAAATTTGGATGTGGCTAAGTTAAACCAGGATCAAGTAGAGTTTTTGGTGAGAGAAAATTTTGCATACAAAATCCTATATGAGAAAGCCGATGAAGAAAAACAGAGGCTGCAAGCAAGATTGCTTCAGATTGACACAAGTACTAGTCCGATTGGAATGACATATGGGGTTGACAAAGATGCCATGGATGCCTTGATAGATGTTATATATTGGAGGAATAGGGCCGAAAAGACATCTCAGCAAGTAGAAAAGGTACAACAAAAGATGGATAAGTTGGTTCTTGAGATCATTGAACATAGATTCAGAAGTATGTTGCAAGTTGCATAAATCTACTAGAAAACATACACTGGAATAGTCAAAGCTTTGAAAGAGCATGAAAGGCTCAGGTCTCCATTGGAAGACATGATGAATGACAACAGTTTGATGAACCTAGGTGAGAGAATTGAAGCTAAGGCTTATTTAAAGTCCCATGATGAACTGGCAAATCAATTAAGGAAAGAGCTTCAAAAGTTGGATGATGGGAATACTCCTAGGGTGCCCTCTTTCTACAATGATGGTGACTTAGCATCATTAGAACAGTGGAAACAAGAGTTCAATGATGAGAAGAATCAAGCAATAGCAGAATTGGATTGGGACAAAGACTTGACAATTTGTGAAAAACATTCTATCCAATTATTTCTAGATAGAAAATGACATGAGGATATTAAAAAGTGATGTTGTGATGTATAAAGATGATAAGTATATCGAACACATAGGAATGATAAACTTGTTTATCTTCTAGTTTGTTAACAAGGACCTACTAATTAATAGTTATATGCTGAAAAGCCATGATGCTTGGTGATAATGTATACTCTCATATAAAGGAGGGAGCTTTGGTAATGTGGGAAGACAATTAGAGAAGGAGTAGATGATAGCCTCAGGCTTACCATTGTACTATTTTGGCAAATATATAATATAATCAGTCATTTTCCTTTGTGTTTATCTTGTGGATTATTGCATTTTCTGTAGGCAGTTGCTTATGATATTATCTAAAGGAGATAAGGTTATTTGTGTTCTTCCAGTAAAATTATATGTTTCATATTGTAGATTTGGATAAAAAATATTTACTCACGAATTGTAATTGTTCCCTGTATTTCTTCCTTGAATGGTCTCTTAAAAGTTAGGGTTAAATTCATTCAAGCAGTTTACAATATAGACACTGAAGTAGAGCTCATCAGAAATAGTAACTGACAGACTCATCGAGAGGGGGTGGGTTTAAAAATTGTCTCATAAGTTTACACAATAAGTCCTAAAGAAATATAAAGACTCTGTAGCCCAAACAGCGAAGAAAGGCACTGGTCATCTATAGAATACAACTCATCAATTCACATTTCACTTTAAAAGTAATAGTAGCTGAGTAGGAAATATAGAATAGACTAGCAATAGTGTATATACATAAATTTCAAGCACAAAGATCGAATAACTTCTACAACAACAATCTTGAACTCGTCTGCTATATCTCCATCTTGGGAATTTATGCCATTTTTAGATAGGAGGAAATCAGATCAAGATACTTAATCTACTATAAAAAGCATTAATCATTGAAAACAACTAGTGAGTAGGTATACCCACCTAGGTCCTGCAGAGCCTAAAGTGAGAGAGTTAGTAATCAAATAGACTCACTCTATAAGTTGGACAAGTCAATTGGAAGGTTTGAGCATAGGAGTTGGCATTTCCTTAGAACCTATCTAATCTGTTGATTTGAGATCCAACAAAGCGCATAGAATATACTTTATGTTTCAACTAAATGATCAGTTAGTAGTGGAAAACTAATATTACATCCAACACAATACTCTCATCTATATATACAAGGAGCCCTAAATTTAAGAAGCTCCAACAAGGACCTTTGTTCCATCAAATGATGTTTTCAATGTCTTGTGTGTAGTGAAGACGAAACAATTTACGATATGCTCCCTATTCAAATTAGAAGCTTTGACTAACTAATTACATCTTAACAAAAGCATGAAAGAAATCTCTGAAAATTAATTAAGTGCCGAGCTTTCTAATTTAAAAAAAGTAAGAACTAGCTTACATATATTTGATTTTAATCAAATATATATAGAATATGTCGAGAGATATCGTATTACTGTGTAACATAGGAAACAATAAAAAAATTCAAAATAGAACTATATAATATTATATTATTAATGTTTGTTGCAATGATATGTAATGTTATTATTGCAATTATTATTATTATTATTTTCTATTTGTTTGTTCTAAAATAACTTATATTACAGTATTATTATATTATTTCGTAGAGATATATGAAATTTTAAATATCTATTTAGACTATTTTATATAATATATATGTGTTGCAAGATCAAAGCAAATACTAAAATCTAAGATATATTAAACTTTATTTAATGATAATATAAAACTTTATTTAATTGCGAGTATTATGGTTATGGTTAGTATTAGGGTTAAGGTTAGTGTTATGGTTAGGGTTAAGATTTAGATCATGGTTCAGGTTAGATTTATGATTAGGGTTAGGGTTATGGTTAGCATTAAGGTTTAGGATTACAGTTAGGATTATGGTTTGGGTTAGGGTTATGGTTATGGTTTAATATTAGGGCTAAATTTATGGTTAAGGTTAGGGTTTAGTGTCAGGGTTACAATTATAACTAAGGGTATGGTTAGGATTAGGATTCACTTTATGGTTATGTTTTGGATTAGAGTTAAGGTTAGTATTATGGTCACGGTTAAGGTTTATATCATGGTTAGGGTTTATATCATGGTTAGGGTTAGGAATATGATAACGGTTAGGGTGTATATCATGGTCAGGGTTAGCATCAATTTTTGGTTTTCATATAGGATCATGGTTAGAGTTAGGGTTAGTATTGGGGTTAGTCTTAGTGATTATAATTTGGGTAAAGTTTAAAGATTATAATTAAAATTAGGATTAAGGTTAGGGTTAGGTCTAGAATTATAATTAGGATTAGGGTTAGGGTTAGGGTTAGGGTTAAGATTGCATAGAAAGATATTCTATGATGATAGCTATGAGAGTTAGGGTTTGGGTTAGGATTAGGGTTGTTAGGGTTAGGGTCTAGATTAGAGGGAGTAATAGTATTATAGATAAAATAATAGTTATAATTGGTTTTAATTAACGATTATAGTTATTATTGTAGGATAATGCTTGGGGTAAGGGTTCAGGTTCAGGTTCAATTAGAATCAGTATTAGTGTTAGGGATAGGATTTAATTAGGATCAGGGTTAGCATTACAACTAAACTAAGGTTAAAGTTAGTGTTATGATTTAAGAAGGGTTAAGATTCAAGGATAAAGCATGTTGTTAGGTTTATGGTTAGGATTAGGTTTTATGGTTAAGACTAAGTATTATTGTTAAGGTTAGGGTTAGAATTATTGTTAGGGTTAGGGTTATAATTATAATTAGCCTCAGCATTAAAGATTATAATTAAAATTAGAGTTAGGGTTAGGGTTAGAATTAGGGTTATAATTAGAATTAGCGTAAGGGTTATAATTAGGGTTAGTATTGGGGTTAGTCTTAGTAATTATAATTAGGGTAAGGTTTAAAGATTATAAATAGTGATTATAATTTAAATTAGGGTTAGGGTTAGAGTTAGGATTAGAATTAAAATTTAGGATTAGGGTTAGGGTTAGGCTTAAGATTGCAATGAAAGATAGTATGTGATGATAGCTATAAGAGAAGGGGTTTAGGTTGTTCGGTTTAGGGTTAGATATAAAGTTACGTTTATGGTTATTATCAGGTTAGGGTTAGGGTCTAGATTAGAGTGTGTAATAGGATTATAGATAAAATAATAGTTGTAATTGGTTTTAGTAATGATTAGAGTTATTATTGTAGTGTAATGCTTGGGGTAAAGGTTCAGGTTCAATTAGAATCAGTATTAGGGTTAGGGATAGGGTTTAATTAGGATTAAGGTTAGCATTACAACTAAATTAATAGAGCTTTGTTTGAAGGTTAGCATTAGAATTCAATTAGGATTATGGGTTATGTTAGCATAAATATTGGGGATAAGGTCAACCATAGGTTAGATTTATAATCGTGGTCACTTCAAGGTTATGGTTGACATTAAAGTTAGGGTTTAAATAGTAATTATGGTTAAGGTTAATTTTAGGGTTAGGATTATGGTTAGGGTTAAGGTTTACTTATAAGCAACATAAGTTTATGGTTAGGGTTTAGTGTCAGGGTTATAATTATGTTTAGGGTTTACATCAAAGTTAGGGTTAGAATTAGGGTTATGGTTCAATTACATTAAGGTTAGTGTTAAATTGGTATTAATGTTCTACTAGGATTAGGGTTAGGATTACGCTTAAGATTGCAATGAAAGATAGTATGTGATGATAGCTATAAGAGTTAAGGTTTGGGTTGTTAGGGTTAGGGTTAGATAGAAAGTTAGGTTTATGGTCATTATCAGGTTAGGGTTAGGGTTAGGGTCTAGATTAGAGGGTGTAATTGTATTATAGATAAAATAATAGTTGTAATTGGTTTTAGTAACAATTAGAGTTATTATTGTTGTGTAATGCTTGGGGTAAAGGTTCAAGTTCAATTAGAATTAGAATTAGCGTTAGGGATAGTGTTTAATTAGGATTAAGGTTAGCATTACAACTAAATTAATAAAGCTTTGTTTGAAGGTTAACATTAGAATTCAATTAGGGTAATGGGTTATGTTAGCATAAAGATTGGGGATAACGTCAAGCATAGGTTGGATTTACAATAAGGGTTACTTTAGGGTTATGGTTGACATTCAAAATAGGGTTTAAATAGTAATTACGGTTAAGGTTAATTTTAGGGTTAGGATTATGGTTAGGGTTAAGGTTTACTATTAAGGAACATAACTTTATGTTTAGGGTTTACATCTTGAAGTTAGGGTTAGAATTAGGGTTATGGTTCAATTACATTAAGGTTAGTGTTAAATTGGTGTTAACGTTCTATTAGGATTAGGGTTTGGGCTAGGTTAAGGTTAGGAATAGATTATGATAAAATCTCAACTTGAACTAGGGTTACATTTAGGGCAGGATTGTTGTCAGGGTTAGGGTTTAGGATTATGGTTAGGTTAGAGTTAGGATTAGGGTTGGGGTTAGGATTATGATTAGGGTTATGGTTAAGTTTATTGTTTACATCATGTTTGGCATTAAGGTTAGGTTTAGGATGATGGTTAGGCTTAGGGTTAGGGTCATAGTTAGGATTATCGTTAGGGTTAGGGTTTACATCAAGCTATTGTCAAGGTTAAGATTAGGGTTTGGGTCAAGGTTAGGGTTAGGATTTAGGCTAGGGTCATTATTAATATCATGGTTTGAATTAGGTTTAGGCATAGGGTTAGGGTGAGGATTATGGTTAATGTTAGGGTTTAAGATTAAGGATAGGGTTTGGGTAATGGTTTGAGTTAGGGTTTAGGGTTAGCACTAGGATTATGGATAGGATTTACTCTTAGGATAAAGGATAGGTTTTGGGTTGTTTGTTAGAGTTAGGGTTAGGGTTAGGGTTTAGGTTTGGGTTAGGGTTATGGTTAGGATTAGATTTTAGGGTAGAGACTAAGTATTTTTGTTAGGGTTAGGGTTTAGGGTTATGGTTAAGATTGTAGTTAGTTTTAGGGTTTAAATATAGCTCAAGTTATAGCTTAATTAGAATTATGATTAAAGCATATTTAGGGTTATGGTTACATTTACTTAGGGTTATGGTTAGGCTAGAATTAGGGTTACTATTGTGCTATAATTCTTGGATTCATTTATATTTAGATTAGGAGAATAATATTTATGATTAAGGTTATGGTTAGGGTTTGAGAAGGGTTAGGGATAGTGTTGGTATAAATAATTATTCATCTTAGATATTATTACACTTACTTAAGTTTACTTAGGAAATGCATTTCATAGTAGTTTGGGTATGAGACACTTGGGTGTTTTTGCCACATTAGGATAGCGTGTGTAGGAGAATTTCCACATTTTGTGGACTTATCTTGTTGTTACACTCCACATTTAGTGGGTGATCCACCCCATGTGGACTATTATATTATTTCTCCTACCTACCCACACCTATTTCCTACCTACCCTTGTTTCTTATTGAGCCACATGTCATGTTTGTGTGCTCACATATCCCTAGCCTTGCCTATATAAGCAGGCTCATCTACATTGTATGTAATTGAACTATTGATCATTTCTTATTGATGAGAATACAGTTTATTCTTGTCCAATATTTTGTCTCTATTGTACTTTTCATTGAGCTCTTGATCTTGGCAAAATCTCACATGGTATTAGAGCCATTGGGGCTTCATTGATTGGTTTTTGGAGACATCGTGGAAGGCTTCTATTTTCGGATCTAAGGGAATGCATTTTTTGGAGGCATCTTAGAGCATTTTCAACCTCACCATTATGTCTGAGAGGTTGTTTCCATAAAATTCAAGTATAAATTTGACCTATTTTGGCAAAAATCAATTTTTGGTTGTGGAGGAAATTTTCTGCCCAATTTGGGCGGTACGGTACGGGATTTTCGGATTTTTTATTTTTTTTAATATTTTTTTTTCTGAAAATTATTTTCCAGTTTGAAATTTTTTTTGAAAAAAAAAAATAAAAAATTCTGGAAATTATTTTTTGGGATCCGTGCCTTCTGCCCAGTCAGTAGCACCACATTAGCAATGCCACATCAAAAGTCTAGTTGGCTGCCAAATCAGCTTGCCAGGTCAGCAGCACCCCGTTAGCAGTCCAGTTGGCTGCCAAATCACCCAGCCATGTTAGTAGTGCAGTTGGCTACCACATCACCTGCCAAATCACTTGCACAGTCAGGGCCAAGTCAGCGCCTAGTCAGCCATGAAGTTTGGGCAACGGTCATACGGTTGTCAAATTTAACTCTCCAATTTGTTGACATTATCATTTTTTCAAAAATTTTGCATGCCCCTCTCATTGAGCTTTTTCATTTTGCAGTTCAACTTCAAATGGCCATATCTTGCTCATTTTTGCTCCATTTTTGGTGCAATTTTTTTTGAAATGGGATAGAATTTCATGTAATTTCACATGGTGGAATTATTTTCTAATTTTTACAAACATATTTTTCAGAATTCTCAGTTTTTGGTGACTGTACCTATCCAATCGCCATTTCTGCAACTTCGAGGTCTCCGTTCGGGCTCATACGAACTCCTTTTCAGGTGCCATTTTTTTTTAAAGTGCATTATTTTTTGTCTACTCTCAGAATATGCTATCAATTTGTAGCAATTGTGCGTAGAAATTTTACTTTCATCATATGGTCTTATTTGGCCAATTTGGCATTTGTATTGCATAGATCTATCTTTTTGATCTTTTGCTTTGAAACTCTCAGCCTATTGGGGTAGTTGTAAAAAAAAATCAGAATTCTACCTTGCCATTGTTTACAAGTGGCCTATTGTACATGCACTACATATAAAGTGCCAAAATCATCTTTTTTGGGGGGGTACTTTGATTGAGAGAATTTGAGGGGGTGTATCTTGTGCTTTTGTGCTCTTGTGTTCCTTCCTATCTATTACTATGAGTTCTTCTAAGTTTCCTCCATTAACTCCTCATAATTATGCTACTTGGAAAATTGATGCATGGAGTAAACTTATGGAAAAAGGAATAACTCATTACATTGATGGAACTATTGTTGCTCCCGCTAATCCTAAGGTTGATCCAGTTGGTCACTTGGATTGTCTCACTAAAAATATCATGGCAATTGGTACCTTAAGAAAGTATGTATCAAAGGATCTCATTTTTCATATTGAGAAGTGTACTCTAATCAAGGATGCTTGGCAAAAGTTTCAAGACTTATATGGTCAAGCTGATGAGATTAGGGGATATCAAATTGATAGTGATCTCACCATGTTGGATCCCAAGAACTTTGATACTACACAAGATTATGTGACTAAGGCAAATGAGTTGAGGGCACAACTCAAAGATTGTGGCATTGATAAGAAGGATACTCAATTGATATTCAACTTGATATTCAAGCTTCCACAAGAATATGTAGCATTTGTTTCTAGTTTCCAAACCCATAGGATGACAATGGGTTCAAGCTACACAATGCCTACATTTGATGCTTTCAATGAAATGTTGATGACGGAACAAACTAAGTTGATAAGCATAGGCATTCTTAAGGGTTCTAAGTCTGAAGCATTAGTGGCAAATCAAGGGAACAAAGGAAATCAAGGAAAGGACAACTCAAACAAGAAGAAATGGCAATCAAAGCCTAAGGACAAAGCACCATCTTCTCTGATGAGCTTAAAATATGCTCATAATTTGGATGTTATGATAAACTTTTAAATGCCTTTACTTTTGTTATTTCATGGATGTTCAGACTTTGTTGAAACCTTTTTGGGATATCCTGTAGCAAGATACTTTTATATTCCTGCAGCTCATTGTGTTGACTTGATTGCATTTATTTCCCCATTGACTGCCTAAAATGACTGATATATCGTATACAATTTTTGAATGATGAAGTAAATTTAAAATGTGTGATTGATGAATAGATATCGTGTATGTGCCATACACCTTTTCTGTTGCCTGTTACCTTTTGTTTCGCAGGTTGTTGAAGAATGATCGAGTCAAGCACAGCCGATCTCGGCCTTGCAGTAAAGTCCATTTCCTGCACGACTTCGAGGAAGCTCCGACGAAGACTCTTTGACCGAAACCATGGGAAAGAATTTTAATGACAAAGAGTAGAGCACTAGATTCTCTCTGGATCGGGTTGAACGCATAAATTCATTTGTGAAGTTTGTTCCTTGATTCGAGGATATGTTTTACTTCCACGTCTTTCTTTGATGGGGTTAGTTAGTTAGTTGCTCTCCTATTTTAAAATAAAGTTCTCCTCCCGCATGAGAAGAGAGGGAGAAGAAGATAGAATCAGAGTAGTAGATGTCATGTAAGAATCAATATGATAATGAAAGACAGAATCTATTTAACCAGAGACAGAGTTTATTGTTAGTTTCCATATCAACAAAACAATGTATATCATTCTACTTTTATGAATAAAGTTCAATGAAGTTCTGAGTTTAGCATCTGCGTAATCAGGAGATGCTTGGTAAGGGGGCCCACTTAGTAGGTATCTGTAGCTAGTTAGTTAGTTGTTATTTCCTATTAAGCTTCAGTTTGCTTTCATCTTTAAAGTTTTTATACAAACTCATCTTTACATTAGTCCTACAGCACAAGGAATCCATCACTATGCCTGTTCTTACAGCGTAAGGCCAGTTCATAGTTTGTGTTTCAGTTGTAGTTATCATGGTTTCTGTTTTAATCAAATCATAGTTGAGTTAAAGAGCCTTGCATTACCTTCCTGTAGCGTAGGTAGAATTTCTTTCCAGTATGTATTTTCGCTAAGATTTGACCAAAATGAGTTCCTGGTGCATATATTTTGCTGCACCATTTAAAGTATACATCCCCTGGTTTGACAAGTAAATGAACGTCTACAGAGAGAGATATTGGTCACCTGTTGGAATGCCCAATTCCCAGGAAATGTTTTACTATGATTTTCATATCCTTTTGTGAGCGTGACCATCATTTTTGGCACCGTTGCCAGGGATGGCGTCTAGCTAGGAGTTTATTAGAAGTCATTTTTGGCATTAGTTTAGCTTGTTAGTAAAATTTTCTAGATCCTTCAAGCCACTATTCATTATATTGCATGCATAGAAGAAGAAGAGATGCCCTGGGAAGTTTCCTCCCTGAAAATCTATTTATTAAACTACCATTTGACCCAGCTGACAACGAACCCGAGGAAAATCCATTCGCTCTATTATTCCAGCAACCAAATATGGCAAATAATCCACCTAATAATCCACCTCCTGCATTTGAGTTTCCCATTGTTCCCCAGGGAGATACTGACAATCTTAAAAACATTCCCTCTTCTTTACTTCCAAAGTTTTATGGCTTGGTCACAAAGGACCCAGAAATCTTTCTGTTTGAATTTGATGTCCTCTATCGTAGTTATGACTACAACACAAACGCTCATAAATTGAAGATTATTTCCTTCCACCTTCAAGGAAGGAGCTCTTAGATGGTTCATGAGTCTGGGAAGAGGTGTAGTCGATAGTTGGGAGGTCATGCAAACGAAATTCCTTGAAAAGTATAAGGAATATTGTAAGAGCGCCAGCAAAGGTGATGACATAGTCTGAATTCAGCAGAAGGACAATGAAAGTCTGGAAGATTATATTTACAAATTCTTGTTTTCACTATAGAGGAACTCAAACCATACTCTCAACGAGGACTCTCAGAAACTACTGTTTCTAAAGGGAATCAGTGATGCTTGTATAGACACCTTGGACCTGATAGGAGGAGGTGATATAACCCAGGTGCCTCGGGATGATATAAAGAAAATATGTCTTAACTACTCTCGAGCAATAGTTAAGAAAGGTCGAGGTCATCATGCTACAATAGGGAAGTCTTCTTCTGGTGGAGTTTCCCGAATGGAGATAACAAATTTTCTATGTGACTTCAAGTAGGACATCATTAATAATATGGCTACGCAACTGGACACTATGCAAGCTCGAAAGAAACATGAGGAGGCTGACGCAGTTTTGGCCGAATTCTATCCATACTGTAGACAAAAGAAGCATGACTGCAAATGCAAGATGGTGGCTAATTTGGAAGCTAAACAACTACCTACTAACTTCAAGCCAGTAGGAGGAGATGATGATCAAGTGTTCTTTGTTGCACAAAGGAGACCATGGGCCCAAAGACAAGGTATTCCTCAAGACCCTTTAACTTTTGGTAATTCTTATTCTGGATATAATAACCAATGGCAATATGCATATGGACCACCACCATCCTGGAATCCATCTCAACCAAATTGGCCTAATTATCAAAACCAGTAATAGCAATCCCCTCAAGGAGGATGGCAGCAGCCACAGGGGCAATGGACCCCACCTTCAGGAAATTGGCAACAAAATTCTCAATGGCGAGGCCCTCAGCAATGGCAAAACCAGTCCTCTAGATTCCTGCAGCTTCCACAGCCACAACCACAAGCCCTTATGCCGCCTCCTACAATAACTGCCACAAATCCTAGACCTCCAAAACAAATGCCTATGCCTACCCAGCCATTGCCCAATCCCAATAATAAGCCTCAACAACTTGCGTATCTTGCCGAAGCCAACCAATATCAAGCTTATGCCTTAAACATTAATGACATCCATTTGAGGTCTGAAACTACTTTACCTACTCCAAAACTACCTCGAATTACTGAAATATCAGATCCTCCCCATGAAGAACCTACTGCACCTGTTGTTCCTACTGAGCATATGCCCATAATAGATACAGTTCCTAAAGAGCCTATTCTGCAAAATCAAGATAACCCACCTTTTCCTCAGAGGTTGCAAAGTACTGCATATAAACCCATGGAACAACCCACTTTTGACATTATGGATCAGCTCAAAAATGTGTAGATTCAAATTCCTTTATTTCAGGCTATTAAAGATATTCCTATTTTTGGAAAAGCTATTAAAGAAGCCTGTTTGAAGAAGCCTGGATGAAAGAAAAAAGACCCTCAAAAAATTCATGTATTAGGAAAATTGGCTGATATAATGTTGGGAAATGTAGTTATTCCAAAGTATATTGACCCTGGAAGTCCTGTAGTGCAGATAAATGTAAATGGCCAAGTTGTAAAAAATATTTTGATTGATTTAGGTGCTGCCATTAATGTCATGACAAAGCATACTATGGACTCCTTGAACATTTCAAATATTAGGTCTACACCCGCAGTCCTACAGCTTGCAAACAGCTCCACAGTTAAACCTAATGGGATAGTAGAAGATGTAATTGTCATTCTTGAATCTTGGGAGTATCATGCTGATTTCACAATATTATCAGTTAAGGCAACTTTAGGAGGGTATCCAGTTATTCTTGGTAGACCATGGTTAGCAACTGCTGATGCTTTTATAGGATGTCGTTCTGGAGATATGACCATTTCTGATGGGCAGTCCACAAAGAAATTGGCTTTGTATCTGCCTCCTAGACCTCAGCCAGATTTGTCCCAACCTATTTGGCTAGATGTGGGGGAGGAAATTGGAGAAGCCAATTCTTTGGCTCAATTAATGATGATTCAAAATGACCCATTCTCACAACTTCAGAGTGAAGATGTCGTACTGTTTCAAATTCTACAGTACAAAACTGATATGGGTAGTTCATCTGGTCCAAATGATACTCATTTACAATGTTTCCTGCAGCAACCAGATTCTGAAAGTTCACTGCCTAAACTTCCAGTGATTTTTTATAATTTGCTTCCACAAGAGGTACAAACATTACCTGTAGACTCTATGAGTAATCTCACGGAGCGGATAGAATTGTCTCAAGTTCATTGTTTGAATATCAATAACAAGCTGTCACAGTCTTCACAGGCTGACCTATTAAAAATGCTACAAGAACAACATAAAGCTTTTGCATGGGAATATGGGGACATGCAAGGAATAGATCCTCGAGTTTGTACTCATAGGATATATATCAAAGAAGATTGTTCACCAATTAGACAACCTCAAAGAAGAGTAAATCCAGCATTTAGGGAAATAGTTAAAAATGAGCTTCAAAAGTTGCTTAATGCTGGTTTTATTTATCCAATCTCTGATAGTCAATGGGTTTCTCCCTCAGTCATTGTTCCCAAGAAAGGTGGAAAATGGAGAGTATGTGTAGATTATAGAGAATTGAACAGTGCCACTAAAAAAGATCACTTTCCACTATCTTTTGTAGATCAAGTACTAGACTCACTATCTGGCAAAAGATATTTTTCCTTTTTGGATGGTTACAATGGGTACAATCAGATAATAATCGCCCCTGAAGATCAAGATAAGACCACTTTTACCTATCCATGGGGAACATTTGCTTATTCGGTCTTGCCTTTTGACCTATGCAATGCGCAGCAACATTTCAAAGAGCAGTAATTAGTATCTTTGCTGATATATCTCATGAATGTATGGAGATTTACATGGATGATTTCACTGCCTATGGAGTCACATTTGAAGAAGCACTGGTAAACTTAGAAAAAGTATTGAAAAGGTGTAGAGAGAAAAATTTGTCTCTAAACAGTGAGAAGTGTTTTCTAATGATGGAAGAAGGTATTGTTCTAGGTCATCATGTTTCAAAGAATGGAATTCAGGTCGACCCTGCTAAAATTGAAGTAATTCAGAATTTACAAACTCCTGCAAAACAAAAAGATGTCAGAAGTTTTCTTGGTCATGCAGGGTATTATAGAAGGTTTATAAAAGACTTCAGTAAAATTGTCAGTCCACTTTATGCTTTGTTAACAAAGGATTCCCAATTTGAGTGGACAGAGGCCTGTGAAAAATCCTTCCTACAATTAAAGGACATTCTTACTAAAGCCCCTGTTCTTCAAGGTCCAAAATGGAATTTGCCTTTTCACATACATGCTGATGCTTCTGACTTTGGCATAGGAGCAATTCTGAATCAGAAAGAAAATTTAGTTGAACATGCTATTTACTTTATCAGCAAGAATGTTCAAGGTCCTGAGCTCAACTATACTGTCACAGAAAAGGAGTTGCTTGCAGTAGTATATGCTTTGAATAAATTTAGGCATTATGTCACAGGTTATTAGATATTCGTCCATACTAACCATGCAGCAATAAGGTATCTGATGAACAAACCTGCCATCTCTGGTACGTTGGCACGTTGGCTCCTGTTGTTACAAGAATTTGACATTTCCATAATTAACAAACCAGGGAGAGCTAATGTTGTAGCTGACTTTTTATCAAGACTTCAATCAGCTGCACCTGTTGAACATGAAATCATTGATGATAGGTTCCTAGATGAACAGTTGTTTTCCATTGCTAGACATATACCCTGGTATGCAGACATTGCCAATTATCTAGCAGCAAACAGAATACCAGACTACTTTTCTCCAAAAGAAAAGAAATTGTTAATAGAGAAAAGTTTTAACTTTTCCTAGATTGCAAATAGTTTGTTCTATACTGGACCTGATCAGGTAATGCGAAGATGTGTAAGAGAAGACAAAACTTATGACATATTGCATGCTTGCCATGATGAACCATGTGGAGGATATTTTGTAGCAAAAAGAACATCAGTGAAAGTTCTTACAATAGGGTACTACTGGCCAACATTACATAAGGATGCTGTGGCCTATACAAGAAAATGTGACAGATGCCAGCATATAGGAAGACCAACTAAGTCCGATGAAATGCTACTATATTAGCAGATAATAGTCACTCCTTTTGATAAATGGGGGATGGATTTTGTAGGGCCAATTGATCTACCACCAAATGGAAAGTCATACATTCTAGTTTGCACGGACTATGTAACAAAATGGGTCAAGGTAACAGCTATGACTCATGCCCGAGATAACAAAGTTGCTGAGTTTCTGTATGAACAAATTTTCACAAGATTTGGGGTTCCCAGAGAGCTTGTAACCAATCAAGGAGCTCAGTTTATGTCTAATTTGATCACTGCACTAATGAATGACTATAAAATCAAACATAGGAAGTCCAACCCCTATCACCCTCAAGCCAATGGTCAGGCAAAGGTAACAAACAGAGAAATTGAGGCAATCCTCACAAAGATAGTATAGATCCATAGAAAAGATTGGAGCAATAGACTTCCTGAAGCAGTTTGGGATTACAGAACTACATGGAAAACAACAACTGGGCTTACACCTTTTGAGTTGCTTTATGGGAAAATAGCCATGTTACCCGTAGAATTTGAACACAAAACTTTGAGGATAGCTCTTGAACTAATTATAGACATATCTGAAGCACAAAAGGACCATCTCCTACAGCTGAATGCTTTGGATGAAATGAGAAAAGCCGCCCTGCAGCATACAGAAGCAATCCAACAGCGAAGGAAGAAATGGCATAATCAGCACATCAAAACCTGAAAATTTTCTACTGGAGATTGGGCTCTGTTATATGATTCTAGATATCAAGAAAACCAAGGCAAGCTCACAACATGTTGGCTTGGCCCCTATGAAGTTGAAAATGTGTTCGACAATGGAGCTGTACAGCTGGTAACAATAGACCCAGTCCACTTCAAATTGCTAGTGAATGACCATCGACTCTGGTTGTACCACAAACCAGTCTCCAAGGAAGAAATCATGCAGCAGTTCATTCAGGTTCCTCCCGCTACTCTTACTGCAGCCGAAGGCTTTGGCCTTTCTCCTGCAGCGTTACCGTAATTTTTAAAAAGCATGCCCATAATAAAGGTTTTCTTTTTACAAAAGGAAACCCCTTTTCTCCATTCTCATTTATCGCCCCCATTTCACTTCTTTAACTTTCGTCCATTCATTTCATCTATTCATTTCATCCGCCCATTTCACCCATCCACGTCATCCATCCGCATCAGACCTAATTAAAATATCTTTCCCACTTGTCAATCCATATAGATGTTGTCATCTTTCTTCACACGTACGTACAATTATCAAAGGTACACCATATCTTTTCTTATCGCATATTTGATTTATTTCATTCCATTCATTTACTGCTATGCATGTACCGGTCATTATTACCTGAACTTCTACTTGTTCTTTATGACATGTGAGGACACATGTCATACTTTAAGTAGGGGGCAGGGTAATCCATCTTTTAAAACCTGTCTTTTAGCCGCTGCCATAACTGTAAAATAATCTTTCTTTAATACTTTTCTGGTACTTTCCAACTATGATCGCATGGTTTTTTTTATTGCATAATCACAATTGAGACTGCTTGTTCAAAAAGTTCATTTTTGGAAAAGAAAGAAAGAAATGTGATGGCACGAAAGAGGAAAAACCAGAGCAGAAAGGGAAGTAGAGAATTTGAATCTTCAGCAAGGAATTGAGTTCAGCTAAAGGAAAACTACAAACATGGGTGGTCAGTTGGTGCGACATGAGCCTATATCTCATGAAACGTTATTGCAAAATCTGCAAATAGTCCACACATTCAGCCTTTGTGGATGGTTAAATTATTTCTTGAGCTTAAATGATTTTGATGAGGAGGCTGCTGGAGAATTTCTGAGAACCCTTTCTGAAGGGGAAGCCACCATATGGGGTCTAATGGTTGTTACAACCGAAAATAGAATTACAGAAGTAACTGGGCTTCCAGCCGTTGGAGAAAGCTTTTCTTCAGATGCTACAGCTACAAGGGCTAAGTTTTCAATACCTAGTGATGGACCTCTGGAAGTCTCCAAGCAAGGATGCAAGCGCGTATCGTTGCCTCCTCCTTATTCAGAGTATGCTACTTACATAATTAGGTATTTGACCTGTGAAGGTCATTTTTCCTATCTGTATTCTCATCATTTTAAATTATTGAGCCATATGAGGCATGGGTTAGTTATAAATGTTTTGAATTTCTTGTTAAAATTTTTAGAACACAATGCCCATGGAATTCAATAGGGGAAAGATAATTCTGTCACTCATCATGGCCTTATTAAATTATTGATTGAGAACTCTTTGAGGGATGTCTCACCTATCTCCTAGCAACAATTTGTTGCCCAAAAGAGTTTGCAAATTCCACAACCCCCTAGGGTACTTACCCCACGGCCTCAGAAAAAGAAGAAAGAAATTATATCTACCAGTAAAATAGGGCAAGGGTCATCTACTCCTATAGCACCTGGTCCTGTAGCTTTCATACCTGAATCCTCTGCTAGGGTACAAACTAGGTCTGCCACTAGGAGTGAGAAGGGAAAAACAAAGGTAGAAGGGTCCCCAGAATCTGACCCTCGTTCTCGGAAAAGGCAATGCCCTTCTCCTGCAGCACCTTCCCTTGTAGCTATTTCTCCTACAGCAATGCCTGTTGCTATTTCTAGTTCATCGCCATCCTCTGGTAGGGCAAAGCCCTACAAACAAACAAGGAAGAGGAAAGCTACCAGAACACCTCCTGCATCTGTCTTAGTGCCAAGATAGGTTTCCACAAGGAAACAATCTAATACCTCCCTTGCTTCACCGCAACCAGAGGTGATTGTAATTTCAGAAGGGTCTGTTGAGTCCGAATTTAATGTTTCTCAGAATGTGTCCGAAAATGCTACCTAGAGTTCATTCGTTCCTGAAGAGGAACAAGTTGAGACAAAAGAAACAGGGCATAATGAGCAAGGGTTACCAAATCTTGATGATTTGGCTACTACTGCTATGCAATTTTCGGAGGAAGCACAGACTTCTCCACCACAGGAACAAGAAGAATTTATCTTGCAGCAAGAGCAAGAACAGACTGAACAATTGAATGTGCCTAGTGAAGTTGTATCTCATCCTGCAGTTTGTAAAGCCATTGTTGTGTATAAGAGAATGTTTTTAATGGAGTTTTAGGAATATGTTAAAGCTAATTGGGAAACAGTTACATTGCAAACCCTGACTTTCTAATACATAGCCCAGACTGACATGCAACAAAGTCTATGGGAAATAGAAAAGAAGAAATTGAAAAAAAAATTGAAAGTCAGAAACAGGAAATTGCTGAGTTGAAAGCAAAAATAGATGAAATGTTAAAAGTAACTGGTTAGATTATGGAATGTAGACCACCACCTAGAGTTTATACTCTGTGCCTTACAGAACAGATTTTATGGTTCCAATTGATGAGAATTTTTAGAAATCAAGATCCTATAGTTCATACTGCCAAGGAATTCTATAAAGCATACCAAGCAGCCCCTAACTGGTTAAGGAATTCTCTCTGTGAATTCTATTTGCATGGCTTTTTAATACCATTCAAAATAGAATGGAATCCTCTTCTATATATTGGTGATATTCATTTGAGAGCATTTATGTCATGGGCAACAAATGAGGCGAATTATGGTAGACAGTGGGAAACATATGAGGAAGCTGAGAAAACAGAGCTTGTTCCATTACATTCTCAAAGTTCAAACCCCTATGCAATGTTGAAAGATTGGTTTACTCTAATATATGGTATTAATAATGTTTCAGCAAGAGAGAAAATATTTGATATCAGAAAACAAGTATATGATGAATTCCAGGCACAACAATATTCATTTTGGAAATTGGCATTCACCAAAAGTGAGAAAAGATGGGAGAGGTTAACTGTCGGGTTAAGAAAGTGAGAACCGCATGGTCCATTAAATTTCACAACAACTCTCAAATGAACCAGTAGATATATTCAATTGGGACTTCAAACAAGATTTGAACTGTGGTTGCCACTGACATTCAGACCCCCTGTGCTAATGTGGCCACTTTATCCTCACCAGGCTACAAATCTTAACAATGAACTAGAAGACCAAAGGTATTAAAAATGCTGAGATTTCAGAGGATTTTATTACAAGTTTAAAAATCCATTTCAGAGTCATGTAGCAACCACCGACTTCAGAGAAACCACCAAGAAAGTTAATGCTGGAGGACCAACATTGGGCTAAGTAGGGGGCAGTGATGAGCTTAAAATATGCTCATAATTTGGATGTTATGATAAACTTTTAAATGCCTTTACTTTTGTTATTTCATGGATGTTCAGACTTTGTTGAAACCTTTTTGGGATATCCTGTAGCAAGATACTTTTATATTCCTGTAGCTCATTGTGTTGACTTGATTGCATTTATTGCCCCGTTGACTCCCTAAAATGACTGGTATATCATATACAATTTTTGAATGATGAAGTAAATTTAAAATGTGTGATTAATGAATAGATATCGTGTATGTTCCATACGCCTTTTTTGTTGCCTGTTACCTTTTGTTTCACAGGTTGTTGAAGAATGATCGAGTCAAGCGCAGCCGATCTCAGCCTTGCAGTAAAGTCCATTTCCTGCATGACTTCGAGGAAGCTCCGACGAAGACTCTTTGACCGAAACCATGGGAAAGAATTTTAATGACAAAGAGTGGAGCGCTAGATTCTCTCTGGATCGGGTTGAACGCATAAATTCATTTATGAAGTTTGTTCTTTGATTCGAGGATATGTTTTACTTCCACGTCTTTTTTTGATGGGGTTAGTTAGTTAGTTGCTCTCCTATTTTTAAATAAAGTTCTCCTCCTGCACGAGAAGAGAGGGAGAAGAAGATAGAATCAGAGTAGTAGATGTCATGTAAGAATCAATATGATAATGAAAGACAGAATCTGTTTAACCAGAGATAGAGTTTGTTGTTAGTTTTCATATCAACAAAACAATGTATATCATTCTGCTTTTATGAATAAAGTTCAATGAAGTTCTGAGTTTAGCATCTGCGTAATCAGGAGATGCTTGCTAAGGGGGCCCACTTAGTAGGTATCTGTAGCTAGTTAGTTAGTTGTTCTTTCCTATTAAGCTTCAGTTTGCTTTCATCTTTAAATTTTTTATACAAACTCATCTTTACATTGCTCCTGTAGCACAAGGAATCCATCACTGTGCCTGTTCCTGTAGCATAAGGCCAGTTCATAGTTTGTGTTTCAGTTGTAGTTATCATGGTTTTTGTTTTAATCAAATCATAGTTGAGTTAAAAAGCCTTGCATTACCTTCCTGTAGCATAGGTAGAATTTCTTTCCAGTATGTATTTTCGCTAAGATATGACCAAAATGAGTTCCTAGTGCATATATTTTCCTGCACCATTTAAAGTATACGTCCCTTGGTTTGACAAGTAAATGAACATCTACAGAGAGAGATATTGGTCACCTGTTGGAATGCCCAATTCCCAGGAAAGGTTTTACTATGATTTTCATATCCTTTTATGGGTGCGACCATCATTCTCCACAACAAGGAGATTCATCCTCTTCCAAGAGGGATATTTCACCAAAGAGGGAGAGACCTACTTGTGCCTATTGTAAAAAGTTTGGTTATGAGGAGCATCGTTGCCATTCTAAGAAGATTGATGAGCTCACACATATCATCAAAAACCATAAGATTGATTTGCCTAATGTCTACAAGAAGGATGATTCATCAACTTCCACTTTGACACATTCAAAAGGAAAAGGGCAAGCATTCATGGCCTCTACAAGTGGGAAGACTCACTCTTTTGGGACAAGAAAAGGAAAAACTCTATGTGCTACTATCAGTCATGATTCAGAGAGATGGCTTCTAGATTCAGGGGCTTCTCATCATATGGCATCTTTGCAGTCTATGTTCTCTACATTTGAGCCTTGCACCATGCCGCATATATTGATGGGAAATCATACATACATGGATGTGATTGGGAAAGGATCTATTGACATTGGGGATAACTCCTTCAATAATGTGTTGTGTGTACCCCACTTGACAAACAATCTCCTTTCTATCTATCAAATCACACATGGCGCAACTAAGAGAGTTGTGAAGTTCACACCTGAGTCAGTTTTGATTAGAGACTTGGAGACTAGAGCTATCATTGCGACTGGGGTGGTTGATCATGCATCTCGGTTATACTCCTTTTGAGATTTTGTTGATGATGATGATTTCACATTTAATGATTCTACACATGATGATCACACTTCTTGTGATGGTTTAGTTTTTGAGGAGAACTTTGGACACTTGAACATGGGGATTCTCCCATGTGACCATGTTCTTAAGCCTTGTATTTCATCTCATCATATTGATATCACATCACCTATTGCACCTGATGATGTGGATAGTGCGACAGTTTTGCCTTCATGTGATTCAGTGCAGCAGGATATTCATTGTCTTCTAGCTTTAGATTCATGGGATGATTACTTGACAGACATTGCAAGTTTATTTATGGAATCCTACATTGCAGATTTGGGAGACATCATTGATGACATTCATCTTCTCTTTGATGAAGGTGATCCTTCTTCGATTGTTGCGAGGGAACACTCTGACCCTCTTGTTCATTCTCTACATGATCATTCTTTCGAGGTTGACATGATTGTGGATACTTATGTACAGCAGTTGGAGAAGATCTCTTTATTTTTTGAGGAGATATGTGAGTCTTTGGGACATGTCCTACATCCATCTCCACTAGATCTTGGAGTGCCTTTTTCAATAGTGTGGCACAGTTTACCACCTTTGGAGGAGGTATCTTTCAGCATTGACGTGGGGACACTTGAGTAGTTTTTAGAGATTCCTTTCATCATGAGTTTTCTTCATACATCTTCCCTTCATGATTGGGGAGACTTCATGGATACACCTTTGGTTTTTTTCTTTCCTAAGGGGAGGAATGTTGTTTGACATTCATGGAGTAGTTTCTTCATACATCGAGCTTCTATCATTGGTGCAGATTCCACATTGAGGGGGGGCTTCCTAGCTTCTCTTCTTCTGTCATATGGGGGGGACTTTTTCCTCACATGGGGTTTTGTCCTTCACATTCTTCTATGAGAGTTCTCTTCTATGTTTTCCATCTCTCTTTTGGGGGAGGGTTTTTTCCCATTGGATTTTTCTCTCTTTCCCCACTTTTTGAGAGATTTCATTACATTGGTTTGCATGTGTTTGCATTTGTACATGGGTACCTAACTTGGCCTCGTAGTTGGGACCCATCTTGCATTGCTTAGTTACATTGTAGACTTAAGTGCATTCCCCTAAGTTGCACTTAAGGGGGGCCGTTGGTGTAAATAATTATTCATCTTGGATATTGGTGCATTTACTTAAGTTTACTTAGGAAATGCATTTCATAATAGTTTGGGTATGAGACACTTGGGTGTTTGTGCCACATTGGGATAGTGTGTGTAGGAGAATTTCCACCTTTTGTGGACTTATCTTGTTGTTACACTCCACATTTAGTGGGTGATCCACCTCATGTGGACTATTATATTATTTCTCCAACCTACCCACACCTATATCCTACCTAACCTTGTTTCTTATTGAGCCACATGTCATGTTTGTGTCCTCACATATCCCCAGCCTTGCCTATATAAGCAGGCTCATCTACATTGTATGTAATTGAACTATTGATCATTTTCTATTGATGAGAATATAGTTTATTCTTGTCCTATATTTTGTCTCTATTGTAATTTTCATTGAGCTCTTTATCTTGGCAAAATCTCACAGATAGGATTATGATTAGGGTTAGGGTTTGGATCATCATTAGGATTAGAATTAGATTCAAGGTTTGGGATAGGGATAGAACCTTGGTATTAAAGATCTAACCCCAAGTTTAGTGAGTCACATATTTGTAAATTTACAATATGTTTTAATTAATTGGAAATGGATATAATAATTTAAGAAAATACAAAACCAAAAATAAATTTAAAATTATAATAAATCTATTAAAACAGATTTTCATTTTTAAAGCCAAAAACATGAAATTTAAAAAAATAGTATATACTATAATTTATATAAATTTTATGAAATACTAAAAATAAGTTACATGTGCATATAAATGACTAAGATGGTGGTAATTGCATAGATTGAGCTCAAACCTTCTAAGCAATTGGTAAGGTCTTATCAATCAAACTTTTCACAAAAATGAACTTAAAGTCCTAAAATCATGAAATAATATTAATCAACCTTTCTATCTATCCTTGGTACTGCACAAGTGGTAAAATTTATAAGCATTGTATAATTCATTTGGATCTCTTATTAGAGAAAATTTTGAATGCATTGTAAAAATATTAATTGACATTGATTTTCTATTGTTAATCTAATTGACATATTTATCGACAAGAAAATTAATCACCAAGAAAATGTCCAACTTTATAATATTCAAATTAGCAAATTGTATTCATAGATTCAATTGAAAGCATTATTAATATGATTTACAATTAATTTATATTAAATATATGAAATAAAATCTTGATAATATAAAATAGATAATAATCTACTTAAAACACCATCATTGATCTGATTTCTACGCTTATCAAAAGAATAATATTATTTTAGTACCATTTATTTTGTGCATTATTAATATATATTAAATCCTTCCTTGTCTATAACTCCATCTTTTATGGTATTTTATTTGAGTTCATATAATATACTTAAAACACATCTGTAAAAGTGAGATAACTATAAATTTTAAAAACATTTAGCGCACTTAAATCTCAATTTTTTTATATGTAAGGTATAATAGTATTCAAATAGGGTTAGGATTTAAGGATAAAGCATGGTGTGAAGGTTAGGATTATATAATAAAGCTTGATTTTAAGGTCAAAGTTAAGGTTTAATTAGGTTTATCTATATAAGCATTATTGTTAGGGTTATGGTTCAATTAATTTTAGGATTAGGGTTAGGATTATGATTATTATTTTTATTAAGGTTTATGATTTTGGTTAGGATTATGGTTAGGATTAGGAATATGCTTATGGCTAGAGCTACGTTTACTTCATGTTTAGTATTAGTGTTAAGGTTAGGGCTAGGGCTAGGATTTAGGGTTAGAATTTAAAGTTAGGGTCAGGATTATGTTTAGGGCGAGGGTATACATCATTGTTAGGGATAGAGTTAGGGTTAGCAATATGTTTTGCATTATATTTAGGGTTAATTTTTTAGGGTTATGGTTAGGTTTTATTGTAAAGGATGTTGAATATTCATAGTTATGGTTATGTTACAGTTGCTATTATAGGATAATGCATTCATAAAACTTATTATCATTTTATTATAAAATATTAAAAAAATCCTTCATTATTATGTTTTTTTTCTTATGAATTGGTTTTCATTATTTAAATATTTTTATGAGATTAATACCTTTAAATTGTGTTGTAATAAAATAAAGGCATTTTAAAATAGATTAAACTTAGTTTTAATTAAAATAATCTTATTAATACAAATATTAAAATAGTTTAAACTTTCTTTTGATTAAGATTTACTTGTTTTATCTAACTATACTCTTATAAAAATTAAACACTAACCCAATACAACCCTAACCCTAACCACAATTAAACCACAATCTTATTCAAGGGTTTAACATTTGAGAAATATAAATTTGATTTTTTCAATATAGAAACATTATATTTTGATGATTAAAATTATTTGTTCAAATATGTGATTTTGATTTTTTAAATTTAGAAAAATTAAATTTTATGTTTACAATTTAGAAACATACAAGTTTGTTTTTATCTTTCTAAATTGATAACTAATATTCTTGCAACATTATCTTAACAAAAACTAGAAAAATGACATGTTTTATCTGTCTCTCTCTCTCTCTTTCACTCTCTCTCCTTATCGTATTATTTTCTTGTCTTCCTATCCCTTACTCTCTCTCTCTCTCCCCCCATCCTATCTCTCTCTCTCTATCTCTTTGTCTCTCTCTATCTCTCTCTATCTGTCTATCTCTCTATCTGTCTATCTCTCTCTCTCTAGATCTCTCTCTCTGTCTCTCTCCTCTCTCTCTGTCTCTCTCTATCTCTCTCTATCTCTCTGTCTCTCTCTCTCTCCCCCTCTCTCTCCCTCTCTCTCCTTATCCTATTCTCTCCCTCTCTTCCTATGCCCTATTCTCTCTCTTAACCCCTCCCCCTCTTCTCTCCCTCTTTGTCTCTATCTCTATCTCTTTGTCTCTATCTCCATCTCTGTCTCTCTCTCTCTCTCCCAACCTCCCTCTCTCTCCCTCTCCCCCTCTCCTTTTCCCAATCTCCCTCTCTACCTCTCCCTCTCCTCCTCTCCTTTTCCTAAACTACCTATCTCCCTCTCCATCCATCCCCCTCTCCTTATCCTATTCTCTCTCTCTCTCTCTCTCTCCCTCTCCTTTTCCCAATCCCCCCATCTCTCTCTCTGTCTCTCTCTCTCTAGATCTCTCTCTCTTTGTCTCTCTCTTTGTCTCTCTCTATCTCTCTCTGTCTCTCTCTCCCCCCATCCTCTCTCTCTCTGTCTCTTTGTCTCTCTCTATCTCTCTCTATCTGTCTATCTCTCTCTCTGTCTATCTCTCTCTCTCTAGATCTCTCTCTCTCTATCTCTCTCTCTATCTCTCTTTGTCTCTCTCTGTCTCTCTCTCCCCCCTCTCTCTCCCTCTCTCTCCTTATCCTATTCTCTCCCTCTCTTCCTATGCCCTATTCTCTCTCTTAACCCCTCCCCCTCTTCTCTCCCTCTCTGTCTTTGTCTCTATCTCTTTGTCTCTGTCTCTGTCTCTGTCTCTCCCAACCTCCCTCTCTCTCCCTCTCCCCCTCTCCTTTTCACAATCTCCCTCTTTACCTCTCCCTCTCCTCCTCTCCTTTTCCTAAACTACCTATCTCCCTCTCCATCCATCCCCCTCTCCTTATCCTATTCTCTCTCTCTCTCTCTCTCTCTCTCTCTCTCTATGTCTCTCTCTCTCTCTCTCTCTCTCTCTCTCTCTCTCTCTCTCTCTCTCTCTCTCTCTCTCTCTCTCTCTCTCTCACTCAATACAAGGACATTCAAGAATGATCACTAGTGTTCACTCATCCTAGCACATGTTATAGTAATCCTCATATAATATTCTTGCAAAGTATTTTTTACGTTTATAAATTTTAATCAACACTCATAAACAATCAAGCCTATTTATATATTTTCAATAGATATTCAGAAATAGATAAATAAAATACCCATAACTTTTAATTTCACATGGAACCTTTTCCCCTCCTTTCAATAGGATTAAAAATACAACACGAAATTTTAAAATAGTAACATTAAATATTACCATTGACAATAAGAATAATAGGCTAAAAATAATATTTTTTAAACCCACTACAACTACAATGATACTTAATTTTCTTATGGCTAGAAAGTACAAAATCATGATCCCCATTCACAACGTTAAGATGAGATTTTCATATAGAACCATAGGGATTTCATCATCCAATCCTTTGAAGTCAAAGTGTTTTTTCCTCATATATGTTGCAAATCCAAGCGTTTCTATCTTTAGACTTATTTATTTAAACATAATATTGCTTCACCGTATGTAATAGAGATATATATGCTTCAATATCTTAAGTCCTTCCCATATAGAATATACACTTGTATGGTTCTTCCATTGAATTAAATATTCTATGATATACTTTCTTTTTAGTTTCTTCACCCTATTAGATCAACTAGTTACTTTACTAACAAATTCCTCATCATCCATTGGTGGTAGATTAACTAAAGGCACAATATGTTATCCTTGAGACCTCTCTAGAAATGAGACATCAAAAATATTATAAGTATTAGTATTTATTTTGGAATTTCCAAATATTAAGATACATCACTTATCCTCCTTAAAATCTTGTAATATACATAGAACTTGAGGTTGAACTTTCCACGTCCATTTCTTTTTAGGGAGAAATAAGACTATAATATTAAATATACCATGTCTCCTACCTCAAAATATATCTACATGAAATATTAATCTTAATACACTTTGTTTCTTATTCTATTATTTTTTTATGTGTTCTTCACTTGAATTTAATATGTCTTAGCTTTTATCAATAAAGTCAACTGGTACTCCTTTTTCACAATCTACAAGTGCTAAATCAATAAAACAAGGTGCTTCATATCAATATAGGGATTTGAATAGAGATATACCAATGTACATATGATATGATCTAGTATAGTAGTACTCTCCTAGATGCAACCACTTAACTAATTAAAAATATCAATTTGAAGACTTATTCGTGAAGTTCTCCTGAGTACTTCTTAAAAATTGATATCGATCCATCCTTTCAAGGCTGATAGCTCACTCTACAAATACACTATATAAATAATAAATTAAAATAATTATTGGAAAGGAGGAACTATATATATAGTGTACATATTATAAACTATTTTCTTAGGTAGTCTATTTAGCTTAAAGAATCCTGGAAAAAAATGTCACTCAAAAGAGCTTTGAAACATGGTTGAATAGTTAAGAAATATGCATACTTTGTCATGCTATTTATAATTACATAAGTGAAATTTTTAACATGTACCTTATGGAGGCATATGATGAAATCTATAAATATATTGGTTTATTTTTTATTCAAAATTTGTAGTATTTCTTATAATTATATAGAAAATCGTGTTCTTCATTTTTTTTCACATGTGATTCTCTCTCTTATATAATTGATAACATCTTCCTTGAGGCCATTATAAAATAACTGATGCCCTCCTAAATGGCACAAGGTTAGTCTAAGATCAAAGAACACCAAACACACAAAACATTAGCGTTAGTCAATCTTAAAACTAAACTATGAAGGCATTCCAATAGAGACACAAAGAAACATGCTAATATATCAAATAAGTAAAACAAAGATCATGAGACATCTCCAACTGTCTCTTAGCATGGCCTTAGTTTCTTCTCCCTTGTTCCTCTCCTCTCCAAGTTCCAAAATAGTGTAGCTCTCAGCAGCTTTTTGCACTATGGATGCTTGTGGAGGATTGAGATTGTAGTATAGCTCTAAATGAAATAAAAAGCTAATACTAATGCTAAAATGATGTATTTTAACCAAAAAGACAAGATGTTAGATTGCTTATGCTAAAATGCTCTCTAAAATGTCTATAGTCTAAATGCATACAAGTTTTCAGGATCTGGATTATGAAGGAATGGGCTCTATTTATAGGAAAAATGGAGCAATGGATGGCCAGGATTGAAAGGTTTAATCAAGGGCCAAGTTTGAAAGTTGGGGATCCATGTGCACAATTTGCACCAATGAAATGGTGACAAGTGTCAACATAGGGTTGGGTTGAAAGAAGAGGTTGGAGGCATTAAAGGCCTGAGAAGACCTCATGGTTATCTAAAGGCTAAGGGTCAAGCCTAAATTAGGATTACCCACTAGATTAGGAGTTAATCCAAGGATAAACCTTTGTGCTAATGATTAAGAGATAATCATGGTCAAAGCATTAATGGCCTAATGAGACCTTTGGGTTGGGTAGAGGTTGAGTCAAAACAAATGTTTTAACCATGTGGGAGGGTTGAATTAACCATTAATGGTTATTGGAGACTTTGGGGATTAAGTGGTTCAAAGTTGGAAGACTTCAATGGTTATCAAAGACTTTGAGGAATTTAGTGGTTGAAGGTTGAAAGCCTTTAATGGTTATCAAAGACTTTTAGACTTTGAGAAGTGGCTCTATTTTGCTTAGGAATGTGACAATATTTAGGAGATGGATTAGGCTAATTAGGAAGGGGTTAGAAGAATCTAGAAGGGGATTAGATTTTGCAAATGGATTTGGTGGGTGAGGGAAAATAGGATTTTATTAAAAATAAAAATTCATTTATTTTAATAAATGTGTGCAAGTTGCATTTGTAGGAAAATGCAAGTGGGGTGGGGATAATGATTTAAATAAATGTTTTATTTAATTTATTTAAAAGAGGAAAAGGGGATTTAATTAAATAAATAGATTTTATTTATTTAATTGATTGGAATTTGATTTTAATGAATTAATTAAAATAAATTGAATAATTTATTTAATTAATAGAAGAATGTTTGGGGATGAATTAATTAAATATTAATTTAATTAATTGATGGCTAGTGGATTTTTAATCAAATAAATAGTGAATATTTATTTAATTAAGCTGGACAGATTTATGTGACTACATTTGCCCCTCTTTGAGACGGTGCAGTTTATCGCATCGTTTCAAAGAAAGAAAAATTGGTGTGAAGAAATGCCCCATAAAATGTAAATTTAATGGGTGGTATGCCCCCTCGAGAGATGGGCCGAAATTTTTTGAAAAATCGAGCGATCTCTTGAAAAAGAATGAAAATTGGCAGGGTGATAGAAGAGAAGAAGTTAGGTATACTGGGGAAAAATAGAAGAAATCGAGGGAAACATGGATTATTGGGGGGCTCGAAAAGTTCACGGGGACCACGGCGATGAGCGGGGCGAAGTTACGGTGACGGCGGGGGGTATAAATGGGGTGAAAGGGGTGAAAATAGGATCATTTGTGACTGCGACCAGTTGAAAACGAGAGCACTGATAGTGACATTTGGGGGAGCAAGGAGGAGTGAAGATGCCGATTCCGATCACCGACCATAGATTTGAGTGAGTCCACCAGTTCCTGCGCCCAGCCGACTACGGACCAGCGGTACGCAAATTCGAAAACTGACTTTTTATGCATTTTTGATAGGTTTTTAGCTGAGTCAAAATCAAGTCGGAGCAAGAGCGCTGGAACTATGGTTTTAGAGCTTTTGCTCCATGAATTAGTGCTATTGTGCCGCAATAGCGCTATTGGGGTCTGGTTTGAGCGCTTTTGTATGCATTAGCGCTAATGTATGCAAGTTTTAGCGCTTTTGTCTAAGTAGCGCTATCGTAGGGTTAAGTGAGTGCTATTGACACGTAATAGCGCTATTGTATAGCGGGTTTAGCGCTTTTGTTGTTGTAGCGCTATTGTACAGCTTTTTGAGTGCTTTTGCTAGGGTTGTAGCGCTTTTGTGTAGATTTAGCGCTATTGTAGATGAAATAGCGCTTTTGCCTTAGGAGATGCCCCAGTTTTGGACAAAATAAATCTCCTGATGCGTAATGATTGATGGATGGTGAGGTGAAGTGGGAGTTGTTTTGAACCATAGCAGCCCGATGAGACTTAGGTCATTTGTTAAGATAAATGTCTGTTGAAGTCTAGGTGGCCATGATTGCTTACCTGTTGAGACCCGAAGATACTTGATCAAAGTATCTGATGATAGTCTAGTTTTAAACTTAAGAAAGTTTGATAACAAAACAACTGATGGTGGTTGGATGAATGTCTATGTGCAGGAGGATCTGCACGTGTTACAGTTACGCGAGCGCCACCCTACGACACAGGGGTTGTGGGACCGGTTGACACAGATAGAGATAGACTATATTGCAGCGACTGGGTTGTACGAGGTGATGTACATGCCTGTGATTCGGATGAATCATGGCTTGATTACAGCCTTGGCAGAGCGATGGCACAGTGAGACGTGCACGTTTCATCTAGCCCAGGGAGAGATGACGGTGACGTTGGAGGACGTGTGGCGTATCCTTCAGATTCCGATTCGGGGGGAGCTGGTGACATATGATAGATCCTGGGGGACGGTGTCTTGTCAGAGGATATTTGAGGAGGATGTATACATTGATGATGGCTCGATCACATGGGAGGATATAGCGGCACTATATGAGGCCCTTCCAGCAGTGTTGTCAGGGATCGTGGGAGGGCTTCTATGCCCAGACAGGCGGTCACATGGATTGGCGATGGGATGGGGACAGGTTATAGAGATGATGATGACTGAGGGGACCCGATTTGTCTGGGGGCCGTGCGTGTTAGCGCACATGTATCAGGAGCTACACGAGGTAGTGTACCGGGGGAGAGGTTCTCTTGCAGTGGGCATGACGCTGCTACATGTTTGGGCATGGGAGCACCTACCAGTGACTCGACCAGTGAGTCTTAGATTCCGAGCCGTGGACCAGCCATACATGTTTATGTATAGTGGCATGATGAGTCAGCCCCACTTGGGGAAGTTAGAGTGGTGGCGGCGAGCATTGGATGACCTGGATACAGTGATCTGGCGGCCATACTTGGAGTGTGAGCCATGGGAGGATGATGCAGAGGCACTACCGTATTGCTTCATGACCTAATTCCTCATTGGGAGGACCTCTTATCATGTGGAGAGATAGGTGCCGGGACGGGTGATGAGGCAGTTTGGATGACTGCCTAGCGGATCAGGGGAGTATGCACGAGTGATCTGAGAGCGGTATGCATGGGGTCCAGTGCTACCGTATGATCAGGCACTGGCAGAGTTTCGGACACTACAGGCGAGGCCATGGGACTTACAACCAAGGGTCGTGGATGCAGGTGTGACAGCAGAGTATACATAGTATCGGGCGGCGCACCCGATCCTACGGATATCAGACCCAGCTGAGCCGATCCCATCGTTTGAAAATGAGAGGGGACGAGGACGGAGAGCAGGAGGCCGAGGAGGAGGAGGAGGAAGAGATGGAGGAGGAGGTGGTGGTGGAGGAGGTGGTGGAGGTTTGGGGATGCCGAGGCAACGGAGAGGGAGAGGTGGACTACCTCTTCAGATATCACAGGGACCTTTGATGCAGGGAGGAGTGCAGCTGAGTGGGAGGGGGATGGAGAGAGAGATCCCGATGGATACAGGTGCAGGGGAGGGTGGTGCAGGGGAGGGTGGTGCAGGGGAGGGTGGTGCAGGGGGTGATACAGGTGCTGCTGCCATGGACATGGGGGAGGGAGCTACTGGGGATCTGCGGGATCATATGATAGGTTATTTGCAGACCCGGGTAGAGAGATTAGAGGCTGAGGTAGCAGCTAGGGATGTGCAGCTATTTGCACGTGAGGCAGAGCTGATAGTGGTGCTGTGGGAGAGAGATACTATGGTAGAGAGATTGGCAGAGCTGCAGGAGAGAGTCCGAGTGGGAGTAGGAGCACAGGGTCCTTTAGGGGAGATTATGAGGCAGTTTGGGCGGGCACAGGCTGAGATAGAGTACTGGCGAGGTTTATATGAGCAGGTGGTGCCACTCAGTTAGTGAGCTCTCAGTTATACTCAGATGCGGCAGACGAGATCAGAGCGATCACAGAGGATGCAGAGCAGTGGGGGAGTGATGGGTCCTTTGAGGCGGGATAGATCAGGAGATGCAGGAGGGAGTGGGGGTTCGATGAGGCCTCCACGGAGAGATGGATCAGGTGGGGCAGGTACTAGTGGTGGAGCAGGTAGGGGTGGTGGTGGTGGTACAACATCTAGCTAGAGCGGCATTTGAGAGAGCATTTTTGCATATATATATTGTATCATTGTCTATTTATGGACTGTATCTTGGATGGCTCTTGGTAGCCGATTTTTTGTAGACTTCATTGTACTCTGGTATATGAGTTGATATATATGAGGAGATCCCATATTGTGATGATATGCATTTGATTATGTATGGATGTTTATGCATGATGATGATTTATTGCTTAGATGTATATGTGTACATGTATGCATTTGATGAGATGTTTCTTTTATCCATGTTTTTATGATGTTTTATGATGTTGGATACTGACATATGAATGCAGGTTTATATATATATGATGTATTTGATTTGTGATGTAATGCTTTATATATGTAATGTCATGATGATATATGCTTATGCGTTGATGTATGAATAGGATTTTTGGTATTTCCCATTTTGTTAATGATGCGATGATTTATATGATGACGTAAAATGCGATGGTTGAATGAATGATTTTATGTATGAATATGCATCTAGATGTTTGTTAATTGAATGTAATATAGATAAACAAAATGTAAAAGACACATGTTTATGTGAGAATGCCTAAATGAATGTAGTTGTATAATGGATATATAATATGAAGCAATGTTTGTTTGGAAACAAATTGATTTTATGATTCTAAATGCTTTTAAATATGTTTGTAAGTACAAGTGATAATGGGATGATACTATAACTAATGAGTATAATAACTGCACCTTAATGTAATGATAATGAATGCAATGTGAATGAATCGTACACTGAGCATAATAAGATACTTAGTAATGAATGAATGCACCTTTTAACTATAAAGAAATATATGTAAATGATAAATGATAAAAAGATAATAAAATGATAATGGATAATTTACACTGTATGAATGCTTAGTAAAGGACTAAATATAATCAAAGACCATTTTAATCCTATGAATAAAGCGACCTATTTATGATGATGCAAAATGATTAATGAAAACTTAATGTCCAAAATGAACGATAGTTTAAGAATGTCATGAATGTTTAATGTAAGATGCTACTTAAATGTTTTACTGCAAGATGCAACTAAATGTTTTATGCAAAATGTAACTAAAAATTTAATGCAAGATGCAACTAGAAATTTAATGCAAGATGCAACTAAATGTGAGGATGATATGATCATGAGGCATCCAAGGTTTGTAAGACTTTGCGTGATGCATTGATGATGTATCAGAGTACTCGATCATGATTGTATCCAAGACTAGCTTTATTAGTCATTTTTGCATGTAAATCCTACATATGAATGAATGAATGGATGGGTGATATGCAACGGAATGCAATATATAAACAGATGAGATGAAATGGAGATCCATAGTGCTCTATTTTCATCATTGAGCTTTAAAATGTTGGAAGAGAATACAAGCATCTTGACATAATTATTCAAGATGACCTGAGTATTTCTTTCATGGATTTTAATATAGCAAGTTAATACAAACGACTTGATATAAGGGTCAAGTTGACTAGAGTATTGCTTGCGGAATAGACAAGGATTATCTCCTTTCATGCATGACTTGGATCGTCCTCCTTGATCTTAGGTTGATCAGATCCTGAGACAAGTGCATACTGTACTAAGAAATAAAAACCTTTATCCAATTTGGAGGAAGAGGAATCAAAGGATGAGCATTGTACCTGCAACCAAACAGTATATATACATAAAGAATAAAGAATATGGATCCTTGGTAATGGATCATGTCCATATGGTCGAGGTATACGCTGTAGTCAGCAAGCTGTAGTGATCTATAACTGCATTTTTGTCTATGATCACATAGCTTAGTGAACTTCCCACGTAGACACCATTAGTACATGCCCCAGAACTTCATCGGAAATAATGCGCAAACGATACAAAATAATGCTGAAAGATTCCAATGCAGATAAACAAATGATTGTACTCACAAATCAACCAAGTATTTGATAGCTTAACATAATTTTCTTGTCAAATAAAATGTCATCTTGTCTTTGTTTTGGTAAGGAAGGATGCATCCTTTGAAGATAATTTGATTGTTGATGTTGATTGTTTTTGGTCGATTGGTAAATGGTCAGTGTGTGAGTAGTGTTGTCAATGTTTATTTGGTATCTGCATGGATGGGTATGTACAAGGTCTTGCCATGTTTTTGGATGATTTTCGATGGTTTTTCTGATGTTTTTGGATTTTGTGAGACATTTTGAATGTTTTTGGGATTTTGAGAGTCATTTTTTGAATGTTTTTGGATTTTGTGAGAGTCATTTTTGAATGTTTTTGGTATTTTCTGATGATTGCCTAAATGAAGAGCGTAATGACATATAAGACAATGTAAAATCCACTTCCATTACGAGGGTAAGGGTATTGCCCCCAGTTTGTAGACCTGACTATGAAAAGGTGGGATGCTAGACGCATGGAGTACTTTCTTATTTGCAGATCAAATAACAAGCCATGGTTGTGATGGATGGATGTGTGTGTGCATGAATGTGATCGCAACGAGCCTGAAAGATTACTGGAGCCATTGCCTTTATGAGTGGCACCTGTTTGCCAGGTTTTCACCATCGCACTTACCCAAGGTGCCACCGGAGTGGTTGTTCACCGTTTGGATGTATGATTCTTTTTTTTCTTTTTTTTTCTTTTTTTTTTGAATGTTTTTGTATTTTCTTCAGGACATTTTCTGAATGTTTTTGGTATTTTTCTGATATGCAGGAGAGCCTGATGCTCTATACACCTTAGGTATAAAATCTTTTGAGGTGCATGCTATTGATTGGATCTGCAAGTGGTTCTCCTTCTGAAATAGCCAACTGATATGCCCCGGACCTAAACACAACAGTGACAACATATGGGCCTAGCCAGTTTGATTCAAACTTGCCCTGATGTTCTCGATTTGGTTGGTTGCGAGGATTTTCTCGAAGAACAAGATCACCTACCTCAAATGTGAGAGATCTAACTCGGTGATTGTAGCTTCTACTCATGCGTTGCTGATAGGCTTTGATGATTGTATGCAGCTTGTCGCTTCTCATCTAGTAACTCTAAGTCTTGAAGACGTGAGACTCTATAAGCTTCATCATCGATGAGATTGTGCAATGAAACCCATAAAGATGGTATCTCGACCTCAATAGGTAAGATAGCTTCAGCACCATAGACCAATGAGTAGGGAGTTGCGCCCGTAGGGGTCCGAATGCTAGTTCGATATGCCCATAATGCTAGATTCAATTGAACATGCCAATCACGACCGGCATCATTGATTGTCTTCTTTAGGATCCTCAATATGTTTTTATTGGATGCTTCGGCCTGACCATTGCCTTGTGGGTAATAGGGGGTGGAAAAGCGGTGTTGGATATGAAATTTCTCACAAAGCTCACGGACATCCTAATTTTTGAAAGGAAGACCGTTATCTGTGACAATGGACATGGGCACACCATACCGACAGATGATGTAGTTGAGGATAAATGAGGTGATCTGCTTGCCGGTGACTTGGGTAAGTGGAACAGCTTCGATCCATTTGGTGAATTATTCGGTGGCGGTAATAATAAATTTATGGCCATTGGATGAAGATGGATGAATCTTACCCACAAGGTCAAGGCCCCATTGACAAAAAGGCCATGGTGTTGTGATTGGTTGCAATTCTTGTGCGGGTTCATGTATTAGGTCACCATGAACTTGACATTTCTTGCATTTCCTGACAAAGTAGTAGGAATCCTTTTCCATAGATGGCCAATAGTATCTAGCTCGCATGAGTTTCTTGGCTAGTGATGGACCACTTGAATGAGTCCCGCAAATTCCTTCATGTACCGCTTCCAAAGCCTTTGTTATCTCATCTTGTTCTAGACATCGAAGGAGAGTACCATCAAGACTGCGTCGGTATAGGGTTTCAGCAATAATGGTATATCGAGCAGTTTGGCGAATGAATGTTTTACGTTGGTTATTTGATTGGCCGGGAGGAAGGGTGTGATCACGGAGATAGGTGTAGAACTCACCGTACCATGGCGATTCAGAACCGACAAGGCGACATATCATTTCAGATTTGGGGATATCATAAGCGGGAATCCAAAGCTGTTCTACCAAGAACTCATAGCGTGTTGAATTATGTGGAAGATCTAGCAGAGATGCGATGGTAGCCATGGTGTCAGCAGCTTGATTCTGATCTCTTGGTATCTGCTCAAAAGTGATAGTAGTAAATGATGTCTTTAGATTGTCCACCATTTGCTTGTATGGCATGAGTTTATCATCTTTGGTCTGATAGTCATCTGTTGCTTGTCGAATGACCAGTTGGGAATCGCCATATACTTGTAGTTCTTGTAATTTCCATTGTATGGCTAATCTGAGTCCTGTGATCAAAGCCTCATATTCTGCTATGTTGTTTGTGCATGGAAATGTGATCCTGTAAGACTTCGAGATGCTATCACCTTGAGGTGTGATAAATAGAATGCCTGCCCCCGAGCCATGCCTAGTGTATGAACCATCAAAATATAGTTTCCATGGTTGTTCTTCTGTGATCATGAATATCTCTTCATCTGGAAAATTGGAAATGAGGGGATGATCACCTATGAGTGGTGCATCGGCCAACTGATATGCAATAACTTGCCCTTTGATAGCTTTACGGTCCACATACTCAATGTCAAATTCACTTAGAATCATTACCCATTTGGCCAAGCGGCCTGTCAATGCTGCTTTGCTAAGTAAGTACTTGAGTGGATCAATATTTGCGATGAGTTGTACCTTGTGCATCAACAGATAGTGTCGCAATTTAGTGGCTGCCAAGATCACTGCTAGGCAAGCTCGCTCAATAGGTGTGTAATTGAGTTCATAGCCAACTAGTGTGCGAGAGATGTAGTATACAGCACACTCTTTACCTTCTGCATTATGTTGTGCCAGTAGTACACCTAATGCTGTACTTGTTGCTGAGATATAAAGTAACAACGGTCTACTTGGATCTAGTGGCATCAGCAATGGTGGATTCATGAGATAGTCTTTGAGCGCCTGAAATGCTTGTTGGCATTTGTCATCCCACTGAAAGCAGATGTTTTTGTGTAGCAGGTGTGTGAATGGGTGACACTTATCAGCCAATTGTGCAATGAATCTGCGGATGGATTGAAGCCACCCTTGTAGTGTCCTTAACTGACTGATATTCTTTGGTGGTGGCATGTCCATGATAGCTTTAACCTTTGCTGGATCAACCTCAATACCTTTGCTTGAGACAATATATCCTAGAAGCTTCCCGGAGGTCACTCCAAAGACACATTTCTTTGGGTTGAGTCGAACATGGTATTGTTCCAGTCTATCAAAGATTTTATCTAAGATGTGAAGATGTCCTTCTCTAGTAAGTGATTTTGCTAGTAAATCATCCACATAATCTTCCATCATAGTATGCATCATGTCATGGAAGATGGTGGTCATTGCTCTTTGATAGGTCGCTCCTGCATTCTTTAGACCAAAAGGCATTACATTCCAGCAGTATGTGCCCCATGGACAGGTGAAGGCTGTCTTATGCTAATCTTCTGGTGCGATCTTTATTTGATTGTATCCTGAAAAGCCATCCATGAGTGAAAGCATGGCATGTTCTACTGTCAAATCTACTATGATGTCGATATTTGGTAGAGGGAAGTCATCCTTAGGACATGCCTTATTCAGATCTTTGAAGTCAGTACAAATGTGGATGCCCCCTTTTGGTTTGCCGACTGGCACAATGTTGGAGATCCATTCTGCATAATCAATTGGTCTAATGAAACCAATATCTAGGAGTTTCTTGAGTTTTGTTTTGACTAGCACGGCAATCTGAGGATGCATCTTACGAAGCTTCTGCTTGATAGGTTTGGCTCCTTCTGCTACTATGAGATGATGCATAACTAAATCAGGATCAAGTCCAGGCATGTCTGCATATGACCATACAAAGTTGATCTGACGCTGCTGGAAGAACTCTATAAATTGAGGTTGTTCCTCTAGAGTGAGAAGAGACGCCAGATGTATGATATGAGGGTTTTCAGGAGTCCCCACATTGTATTCTTTAGTCTCCTCAATGAGAATCGTCGATCGTTCCTGTTGTGTACTAGCAGGGAGAATGTCAAACCCTTCATCCTCAGGTGCCTCAGAGAGGTTTTCACCGTTGGATACGCTCTTTCTTTTTACTTTTGTCGGATCAAACAGTGCCACAGTGTGGTTTTCATTGGAAGATCCATGTTTTAATGTTATATTTTTGCAGCTGAAGGGTTTGGCATCCGCCCTAAAGTATGTTGTGCTATTAAGTTCAATGGTGAATCCATCTTTGTGATCCCCGCTTGGTAGATTATCCCTTAATTCCAAAAAGTCAATGATAGCCTTATCATTTTGGAAGAGGTCAAGGCATGGGGGATTTGGTTGGTTCCATTCGATGAGTTCAGGGTGGATAATGGGCATTACTTCATCGATTAGATTAAGTTCATTAGAGGTATCAGTCAGGGTTAAGACAGTGTGGTGAAGGTCGTTGATGGTACTCTCCCTGTCAGAATCGGGCGTAGGATGAGACGTAGGGTCTGTGGAAGATGTTTCCAGCTCAGGTACCCAAGTGGTCTTTATCTATGCTTCTCTGTAAACAGGAATGTCTTTGCGTGGTGGAGGTGGTGATGTGTCTTCCTCATCTGAAGTGTTAAGCTATACAGAATCAAATTCCCACTCATGTGAGTCGGTCTCTGAATCACTTTCCAGCATCCGATTGCTATACCATACTGGGATGTCACTGGAGTTGAATACTGCAGGTGTGATTGGTTTATGTACCTTTGAGGTGATCGGTGCTATAGGAACTGTGATGGGGTTTAAAGGATTTGTCACTGGAAGTATCGACAGTGTTGATTTAGTGGCTTCTGTTGGAATGGTTGGTGCCATAGATGTTGCTGCGGGTTCTGATACAGTTGTTGCTACAAATGGTGTTGCTGATGGGATTATTGGCTTGATTGGTGGGATGTTTGGCACTAGTGATGGTTGCGGTGGAATCGTGAGCCTTGATGGGGTAGTGGGGATAATGCTTGATGGTGCTTTGATTATGAAAGGTGTCCTCTTTGTAGTAGGTGGGCAAAATGGTTTGCTGGGTTTGCCTTTGAATCTGAGTTTAGGAAGGACTTCTTTTTCAAAGCCTAGGCCTGTATTACCTTTGGGTTTGAACTCTGGCAGCAGCGGTTCATGTCGTCCTTGTTTGCAGGATCCCAAAGCACTCTGACCATCATATCCCATTCTTTGCATAATGAGGAGACCTTTACCATACTGTTCCATAGGAAGTGTAACTTACAGTTTGTCAGTGGTGATGGGATCTTTATAGATCCATTCCGTGAGGTCCTCATCTTGTGTTTCTTCCTCTTGACTCTTTCCAAGGACGAAAGGCGTCAAGGCACATGCGGGCGTGACTATGGGTTTTTGGAGTAACTGCTGTGGTTTACCATGTATTCTAGGAGAGGTGGGCATTTGTCCCACACAAAAGAGCTGACTCAAGTTATATTCCCCGGGACCTTCCTCTGTGACTTTCATCTTAAGCTTTTCTTGCTTGGGTATAGGGATGTTTGAACTGGCAAGAGAGGTGGGATTTACATATGATGTGGAGGAAATGGCTTCCCTATTATTAGGAACAGTAGTCTCCGGTTAATGGCTGATATTATGGCAAAAAGCAAAGGGATTTGCATCACCCAGGATTGTGATCTCTGCACCATTATGTGGGAACTTGATACATTGATGGTAGGTAGATGGAATGGCTTGCATGGCATGTATCCAAGGTCTCCCTAATAATAGATTATATGGCAGAGGAAGGTCCAGAACCTGACAGATGATGTGCTTTACCACAGGGCCTACTCGGATTGGTAGTACCACAGCTCCTTTGGATGAACGCTCTGCATCATCATAGGCTTTGATGGTGATCTTCTTGCGAGGATCTACTGATTCTATTGCATATCCCAATGCTGTGACCAATTGCAGTGTACAAATGTTTAGGCCTACTCCATTATCTATCAAGACTCGTTTGATCCTGTGTTGGTTGATAAAGCCTTCAATGTGTAGCAAAGCATTATGAGGTTGTTGGAAAGAAGAGTTGTCACTTTCAGAAAAAGTGAGACAAGGTGATGACTTTAGATTTCCAACCATGGCTTGAAACTGGTCCGTATTAAGGTTTGCAGGGACTGACACCTCTTGGAATGCTTGATCCAAGATTGTTTTATGAGATGGTGATAGGCGTAATAGCTCTAAAATGGATATGAGTGCAGGGGTTTTGTCTAATTGTTCCACAAGATTGTATTGCTTTGAGATGGAGGTGGTGCCTTGTGGAGCTGCCTTGATGGTGACTTTGCCGCGACGTGTAACAACATTGCAATTTGAGGTGGGATTTTTGAAGGTTATAGTTGCAATTTGTTCACTGGCATCATACTGGTGATTTACAGTGTAGTTATACGCAGCCTGCGTATAATCAGTGGTATCAGTGCCTCGTCGGGAAGTGGAAGGACCCCTTTGATCTTGTGATGGAAGTGGATTTTTGAACATCAGATGATCATTATTTGTTGTTTTTGGGTCGTGTCCTTCAATCTCAATTTCTCCTCGATCAATAAGATCTTGAGTGAGATCTTTCAATCGGTGACAATTACTTGTCTTGTGTCCTCTTCCTTGATGGAACTCACAGTGCTCAGTATCTCTCCACCATGCTGGTTTGACCTGAGGCTCATAGTTGGATAGTTTAGGTAGAGTGATCAAATTCTGAGAAATGAGTTGTCGCATCACTGTTTCAATGGGTTCCCCTAAGGGAGTGTATGTGTATTTTTGTTTTTGTGGACGAGGTCTTGGTTCATCATGAGATGTGATGCGACCTTCATTGGAAGGAACATTTGTGTTATTTTGAGGTGGAGGATTTTGTCCTGCAAACCGAACCACAGGTTGTGCATTTTGGATAGTTCGAGCATCCACAACCCCATCGTTGATGATATTCTTATTCTTGTTCCAGAAGTTTGGTTTATCACTATTGAAGCGCGGGTGAGGACCATCTTTTGGTTCATTAAAGATTTTGATGAGTCCTTTTTTTATGAGTGGCCTTTCACATTTTATCCCTTTGGTGATCATATCGTTAAAGGAGTCTGTGTCTTTGACATCCAAGTGAAATTCCATTTCTTCGTTTAAGCTGGAAATGAAAATTTCCACTAGTTCTCATTCAGGTAACTGAAGAGAACGTCTGCTAGACATTTGGCGCCATCGTTGCAGGAATACTGAGAATAATTCACCTGGTTTTTGTTTGGTGTTGCACAGATCAGCCATGGTGATGTCGCGTTCAATGTTATAAGAGTAATGAGATAGGAACTTCTGGATGAGTTCCTCAAATGTTCTAATGCCACCTGGTAGTCGGGAAAACCATGATGTGGTTGTTCCTCCCAAGCTTTGGGGAAAAAGTCGCATTAGGTATGTGTCCTCATAAGCCACTCCGAGACAAGCGGAATGAAATTCTCGGACATGATCACGGGGATCCCCCTTTCCTCCATATTTTTCAAATTTGGGTGTTTCGAATCCTCGTGGAAAGGGTGGCATATAAAGATTCCTATCAAAAGGATAGGGACAGATGTCATTAAGTGAGAATTGATTGGTCTTAACACCACTATGAAGTTGTTGGGCAAGATTCTTGACTTTTTGCCGCAACATCTCCATTTCATTTGGAGGAGGAGGTGGTGGATTACCTCGAGGAATGTTATATCTGATTTGATTTCTACCCCTTTCCTCCTCATGGCGACTTTGTCTTTCTGATGCTTGTCTTAATTGGGCAAGATCAAAGTTAGAGGGGAGTTTGGCCCCTTCTTGAGCAATTTTTAAGAAGTGAGCATCCACATTGCTCCTGAGTATTTCATCAAACAATCTGTTAAAATGAGGGTTATGTTGAACCCTTTCGATTGTTGAAGGAGTGGGAGTACTTGGATTTTCGTCATTTACATTTCCTCCAAGTGCTTCTTGAAATTCATTGAGGTTGTCCTCTTCTTCCTCAATTTCTATTTCTTGTTGCCTTGATCGTGATCGAGTTTGAGCCATTTTGTGTTTGAAGTTGATTGAAGATGATGATGAGTTGTTGATGAAATGAAAGATTGATGGTTGGTGATTTGTATTGTATGGGGATCTCTAGCACTTTTTAAGGTAGATGTAACCGAAATTCCTTCTTTGAATTGCTTGTTTGTTTTGATGATTTTGGATGTGATAAGGTGTAGAGAAATCTGAGATGTGTTACAGATTTTGACTACCTAGCAATGAGAGGATTCACTCATGAACTAGTTTTAACCTGCGTAGATGTGTCTCTTAGGATGAGTTTATCCTAGATGTAGAAACAATCTAAAAGTGATGTGATGTGTTTGATTTCAAGCAATATCTAAAAAGGAATCTTGGGACAAGAACCTCATAATGTTTTGAGAGTTTTGGGATGGATTGATGATGGAATAATGATGTATGAGTAAGATGATGGATGCTTTGTTTTCAACTTTCAATAAAAACTGTGTTACAAATGGAACAAACTCTACTTCTTCCCTTTCAAGCATTGGTGGCACTTCTCAAGCTGTGTTGTAGGTGATACAGATGTTTGGGAAGAAGTTGGGATTAATCTTTCCTCCTTGATTTTTGTGATAACTCAGAGCTCTATATTGCATAAAAGCTCTGCGGTTCAATGATTCTGAATAAAACTCGTTTGTTTTTCCTTGAAGGTATAGACGCATGTGATGTAGAAAGATTCTATGTGAGACAAAAACTTGTCTATTGAGATAGAAGAATTTCCTCCTTTTGATTAAAGCCTTTGAGCTTAGTGGTCTCCTTTTCAAGGTGGTATTCTGATGACACTTCTTCTTTTGCAAGATGTGAAGAATGGTCATAAAATTTGACTCTTTGTTGTTTGTACTTTGTTTTTGGTATTTTATTTGTTTTTGAGAAATGTTGGATGAATACTTTGTTTTTGGGATTGATTTTCTGATTTTTCTTTGACAAGAAAACAAAGCAAGCACACAAACACAAGAATGTTGCCCCCAAAGGCACAAATGATATGGGTCTAGATCAACCCAATCCTTGGACTTGTATATGACCCTTCCTTTAGATATATTTTAAGGTGTATTTCCAAAGCCTGAAGTTGGCTCAATTTGCACTAGGTCTGTAAAACGAACACACTTCAAACACTTTGTATCCCTAAGGTCAAATGGCCAGTTGTGATAAATTTAGCCCACATCTTGATATTTCTTCGATTTTGGTACTACATACCTTATGAATCCTGCCGTGGCAGGTAAGGATGTGATATACTAAGTCTTGTGCGAGCATAACAAATAGATGATCCCTATGATGGGGGAGTCACCACTTTTATCAAGCCACAAGTGACTTTTCAGAAAGCTATGTTTCTACTCAAGGAAATATGTATGGTGAGTATCTTGGGAGCAAAACCATCTATGCTCTTGCACTAAATTATATCTCAAATATCCTTAATCAATAGAACAGGTGGGCTACTACTTAAAGGTGTTTAGTCATGTTCGATGGCTTTGGACATAAGTTCATTCTGCAGTGACTCACTTAAGAGCCTTGTAACTGGTGGTGGGGCCCATTTGTCCTTTCGGCCAGTTACACTATAGGAACAGCTATACCCAAGGCTATAGCTTTCGCTCTCACCTGATTTCTATAGCGGCTCGAAGGATTTACCGCTCGAGGTCGTTCCCAAGAGTATTGATCCCTTGGCAGGCCTCTCTTAAAAAGATAAAATTTTGAGTGTTACTAACACTTTTCTCTTGCACCTAGGACCACGAGAGCCAAGGGAGAGGATAGTGTGTGTTAGAAGTAGGTCCACTCGACTGACTTTTTTTTGCACAAGCATGCCAAATATGTAAAACACTTGTTCTTTTTAATCCAGCATTTGCAATGTGATCTAACTATTTGGAGATGTTGCTTCAACAGTCATGGTGTTCATTTTAACTCCAAAGGCAATGTGTTTTGTAATCTAGAATTTGGAAATCCTGGTCAACTTAATGAAAAACACGTTTTGCTTGAAGGAAAATTTGTTTTTGCCAAAAAATCAAAGCAAGTGGATTGTTCTTTTTATTGCACCAAATTTTCAAAGTGTGGATTGTAAATTTTAGGTCCCAATTGATGCAATGAAATCAAATTTGTGTTGTTAATTTTAAGCACCAAAAAGAAAATGAGGCCTAACTAGAAAACAATGAAAAAATGTTTTTGTTGTGTTTTTAAGTTCTTTTTAAGCACTAAATGAAAATTTTGTGATTTTTGTTGGGTTGTTAACCTGCACAAAAAAAAAAAAACAAGTTAATAAAAACCAATGCTCAAGGGGGGCTTCCACAAGCCTAAAACACTCAATTTTTTGGTTACAAAGCGACTTAGACAATGCTCTGTCGCAATAGCGCTATTCTGCTTTTTAGACAGAAGCACTAATTAATACAATAGCGCTAGTCTGCAGTCGTAGAAGCGCTAATTCGCACCGTAGCGCTGAAAGAAAAGAAAAACCTGAGAAGTCAAAAGTGCTAGAAGTGTGTCAATAGCGCCAGAACTGTGACAAAAGCGCTGGAATGTTGTCAATATCGCTAAAACATTTTCAATAGCGCTATCTTAGGGTCAATAGCGCTAAAAGAAATTGTTTTGATAGCGCTAAAACGTGTTCATTAGCGCCAAAGCACGACCTATGTGGCAGTTTCAACAAACAAAATGTTAATTTTTTAAAAAAAATAATCAGAAGGTTACGTGTTCGATTCACGTCGGGTTCACCAAATGATGCCCTCCTAAATGGCACAAGGTTAGTCTAAGATCAAAGAACACCAAACACACAAAACATTAGCGTTAGTCAATCTTAAAACTAAACTATGAAGGCATTCCAAAAGAGACACAAAGAAACATGCTAATATATCAAATAAGTAAAACAAAGATCATGAGACATCTCCAACTGTCTCTTAGCATGGCCTTAGTTTCTTCTCCCTTGTTCCTCTCCTCTCCAAGTTCCAAAATAGTGTAGCTCTCAGCAGCTTTTTGCACTATGGATGCTTATGGAGGATTGAGATTGTAGTATAGCTCTAAATGAAATAAAAAGCTAATACTAATGCTAAAATGATGTATTTTAAACAAAAAGACAAGATGTTAGATTGCTTATGCTAAAATGCTCTCTAAAATGTCTATAGTCTAAATGCATACAATTTTTTAGGATCTGGATTATGAAGGAATGGGCTCTATTTATAGGAAAAATGGAGCAATGGATGGCCAGGATTGAAAGGTTTAATCAAGGGCCAAGTTTGAAAGTTGGGGATCCATGTGCACAATTTGCACCAATGAAATGGTGACAAGTGTCAACATAGGGTTGGGTTGAAAGAAGAGGTTGGAGGCATTAAAGGCCTGAGAAGACTTCATGGTTATCTAAAGGCTAAGGGTCAAGCCTAAATTAGGATTACCCACTGGATTAGGAGTTAATCCAAGGATAAACCTTTGTGCAAATGATTAAGAGATAATCATGGTCAAAGCATTAATGGCCTGATGAGACCTTTGGGTTGGGTAGAGGTTGAGTCAAAACAAATGTTTTAACCATGTGGGAGGGTTGAATTAACCATTAATGGTTATTGGAGACTTTGGGGATTAAGTGGTTGAAAGTTGGAAGCCTTCAATGGTTATCAAAGACTTTGAGGAATTTAGTGGTTGAAGGTTGAAAGCCTTTAATGGTTATCAAAGACTTTTAGACTTTGAGAAGTGACTCCATTTTGCTTAGGAATGTGACAATATTTAGGAGATGGATTAGGCTAATTAGGAAGGGGTTAGAAGAATCTAGAAGGGGATTAGATTTTGCAAGTGGATTTGGTGGGTGAGGGAAAATAGGATTTTATTAAAAATAAAAATTCATTTATTTTAATAAATGTGTGCAAGTTGCATTTGTAGGAAAATGCAAGTGGGGTGGGGATAATGATTTAAATAAATGTTTTATTTAATTTATTTAAAAGAGGAAAAGGGGATTTAATTAAATAAATAGATTTTATTTATTTAATTGATTGGAATTTGATTTTAATGAATTAATTAAAATAAATTGAATAATTTATTTAATTAATAGAAGAATGTTTGGGGATGAATTAATTAAATATTAATTTAATTAATTGATGGCTAGTGGATTTTTAATCAAATAAATAGCGAATATTTATTTAATTAAGTTGGACAGATTTATGTGACTACAATAACCATTCTCTCATTTTATGTTTTGTAAATGTTTTTATAAGGATAAACGGGTTTTACAAGGACCCAAAACCTAAAGTCTTACAACAGCCGACCAACAGCCAATCCAACAAGGAACAACAACAAAACAGGGGAGCAACCCCCAAAAAAAACAAAAACAAAAGAAATGCAGACAAACAAGCCAAAGCAATAAAGCTCTCAGTTAAGCGAGAGCACCAGATCTTTGTTCTTTTGGATGGAAATCCTGTTTATTTCCTCAAGCTCCTCCATGATGAATCTGGAGGTACCCTTGTTGTTGCTTCTGCTCCTAGTTTTGGAATTGGGTCCAGTGGTTTTGTTGTCTCCAGTAGCCACATCATTTCCTCCAAGATCTCTCACCGAGTCACTATGGAAGGATCTATAATCAGCAACCATGTCATTAATCTTTTCAAGCCCTTGAATGTTGTTGTTCATGGCTTCTTTACTAATGTCGACCAGATTCTTGAGATTTTTCTTAATCTCAGTCATGGATTGTTCCACCTTATCAATCTTTTGTTTGTGGTTAAATTTCATTACCTCAACATTCTGAGAGAGTTTTTGAGTCATGATCATGATTTTTTCTAGCTCGCTCGGTTCAGGGGTAGCAGTAAAAATGTTAATTATTTCTTTAACCCTCATTTTGAGGGTATCAATTTCACGCTCGACCCCCTTCCAACAACACTCCTAGCATCTGGTAGCTTCCATGACAAGATTCATAAGACTACGATCCTTCCCTTGATTATCTTTCTAGACTTTGATAGGGATGTCCAGTTTAATCCCTTGGTTTGTAATCTTTGGGCTATGATCCTTCACCACCAACTTTTTTCTTTTTGGTGATGGGTTCAGCCTTGGAGATCAGCTTGTTATTAGTTTTTTATTTACTAGCCACCCATCTAGGGGGATTCTTGATGCTGAGCATCTCAGGAGTGACAATATTTTCCTTTTCATCTCCAGGTTCATATTCAGGGTCATCAATAGGAACCCCACTATCGTCAAGGTCCATCTCTGAATTAGAGACATCTTGGACCTCCATCTATAGACCAATCTTGGCAAGTGGGGGCACAATTTCAAGGGATTTAGCGTGTTCCATGATAAGGACAATAAGTCCCTCATGAAGAATAGGGTTGTTAGGGTTCTATAGGTGCTTTTCTAGGCTATTCTCAAGGGAGGAGGCAAGATAATAGGGAATATAGATAATTTTACCGTAACAAAAAATGTTTTAGGATAGTGAAATGGTAGGAGAAGATGCTTGCATACCTTTCATATAGGGTAATATAACTAATTATAAACTCTGTCATGTCAACCCAAGGGGCCATGAAGTATTTTCTATTATACCCACCATGAGTCATCTTGGTTACTTTGGAGTACTCTTTGTCTTTGTCAAAGAAAATTGACAAGTCCTCCTCCCCAATTTTTCCATCCCTGTAAAAACTTCTTCCAGTCGTAGCCAGACCAGTGACCATCACCACCAAAAGTTCATAAATCTGATAATTGGCATCATAAGCCCTGAGACTCCCTTTTTTCTATTTGTTAACAAAGGCCTCTATAATTAGAGGAGAGGGGCCATGAAGTTGGTCCAGGTAGGGGACAAGACCACCATCAATGACTTCCTGCCAAACATCTTTATTCATTTTCCACTTCTCACAAGTCGAGGATTCTTGTATGTTCTTGTCCCCTCCTATTATTCTCCTAGTCGCCAGGTAATAGGAGAAGGGGCTCACAATCACCAACCAATCACAGAAAATGGGCCACACCCAGAGGATATCAAAACAGTAGTAGAAAAACCACACAACTCAGTCATGTGGGAAAACTAGAAAGAGTCATTTCCCTATCAACTCAGTCATGTCATGATGAGGGATCATTGATTGATGCAGTAATCATTACGTGCCAGATCACACATATTTTTGGGGAAAGTATCCTTGCTACTCCACTAGTTGGTTGCCATGTATCCCACTACCAGATTGGCCAGTAGATCTGCCACCTTATTGCCTTCCCAGTATATGTGCGAGATTTTGAATTCTATCAGTTAATTAATTATATTTCGGCAATCCTGGCAATCGTCCACCTAGGATCCATGTGACCACTCAAGCAGTTGACAGTGTTTAGTAAGTCGGACTCCAACCACACTTTAGTAAACTCCTCTCTTTTAGCCATGTGTAGCCCAATGTGGGCAGAACTAGCTTCTACGTAGTGGTTAGTCTGGGTGCCCAGGGGTAGTGCCACTACGGAAACCAGCTGACCAGAGTGATTCCTAGCCATTCCCCCACATGTAGTCCACCCAGGATTACTTTTAGCCACCCCATCCACATTGATTTTGATCCAGCCCATAGAGGGAGGATGCCATACAACATTTTGTCTACACTACTTGGTTTTGTGGATTGAGTTGTTAATGTTCCAATCAATTTGCCACCGATTGATAGTATCCCTATCCTCCTAGAGAG
>NC_081413.1:232592577-232609236 GCF_030272615.1 Cryptomeria japonica
TGGTAGAATCAGGTGGTTACAGTGGGAAGAATTACCTTCACGATGTCGCCTGAGTACATAGCAAAGGTGACTTGATTGTAGAATGAAGGAGAGAAAGTTGAGAAAAAGAGCATGAGAGACTACAGAGGCTTCATTAAGAAATTCTTGGAGAAATGTGAAAACAAGTTGCCTTCCAAAATGGGTCTGATTGTTTGACCCTTACTAAACCTTTTTCTTTGATGAACTATCATGTTATGTAGTATTTTACCTTAGAGGGTCATTATTCTACCATCCATGTCTATCACTTCCCCATTTCGAAACACATTAGACACCATAAGATAAATATGTCATTCTTTTTGTTTTCATCCCTCAGTGCCTCTATTCAAAATTGTGCAAATTTGCCTTTACATCAAGGTTTAATCTACTTAATGTATAAGTATGTCGGATTTCTAGGTTTACTGAATGACAAAATCTTTTCATTTTTCTAGTTTGTATATGATCTAAAGAGAGAATCACTTCTAGGTTGAAGAGGATTGAATTGCTCGGACCAAAAATAATCAAGACAAACATCTCCATGCATCTTTGTAGGTTTAAATATGATATGATTAATAGTTATAATTTCATCGTTATGAGGAAAGTTCAAACACTTATGAATAGTAGAAGTGATCGCTTTCATGGAAGAGAGCCAAGGATGTCCCAAATTCACATGGAATTGATCAGATGTAGAAATGATAGTAAATTGAACATATAAGCATTTAGTACCATCATCAATAGGAAGTGATATAGAACCAATAGAAAGATAAGAGAATCCAAAAAAACTATAACAATCACATCAGTATCATCTATATCACTTGATGGAATTGCAAAGTAAAAAGTAATTCTGTAGTTATCACATGAACCATGCAAGAAAATCAATAAGCACTCCTCTAGAGGGTATACCTTTGATTTTTGCACGTATGTATAATGTGCCATCAAGTGCCTAAATGGTATCGCTAGTATAAAATGTTATGCACAAATCCTTATGAGGTTCTTCTTGATCTACAACGTTCGCTACATTATTAGATTCAAGGGCCACATCATTGGGAGGGTAAGCAGGATGATTTGTCATAATCACATTATTAGAATGGGATGGTAAGGGATCAATGAGAATTTGAAGGTTCTAATTAGGATGAGCAATGGATTTTTTTCCTTTATCATTCACACTTGCCATAGATATAGTATTATTATCAATTAATTTTTTAATATCACTTCTCAATGAGAAAAACTTCTCAATATCATGACCAGGATGATGATGATATTGACAAAAATATTTAGCATCAAAGTAAGGTGATGTTGTCTTGGATTTTTTTATTGGTTTGATTCTCAATATTGGTTGGAGTTGGCATTTCCTTAGAACCTATCCAATCTGTTGATTTGAGATCCAACAAAGCACATAGAAAATACTTTACGTTTCAACTAAATGATCAGTTAGTAGTGGAAAACTGATCTGACATCCAACACAATACTCTCATCTATATAAACAGGGAGCCCTAAATTTAAGAAGCTCCAACGAGGACCTTTGTTCCATCAAATGATGTTTTCAATGTCTTGTGTGTAGTGAAGACGAAACAATTTATGATCTGCTCCCTATTCAAATTAGAAGCTTTGACTAACTAATTACATCTTAACAAAAGCATGAAAGAAATCTCTGAAAATTAATTAAGTGCCAAGCTTTCTAATTTAAAAAAAGTAAGAACTAGCTTACATATATTTGATTTTAATCAAATATATATATAATATGTCAAGAGATATCTTATTACTACATAACATAGGAAACAATAAAAAAATTCAAAATAGAACTATATAATATTATATTATTAATGTTTGTTGCAATAATATGTAATATTATTATTGCAATTATTATTATTATTATTTTCTATTTGTTTATTCTAAAATAACTTATATTACAATATTATTATATTATTCTGTAGAGATATATGAAATTTTAAATATCTATTTAGACTATTTTATATAATATATATGTGTTGCAAGATCAAAGCAAATACTAAAATCTAACATATATTTAACTTTATTTAATGATAATATAAAACTTTATTTAATTGCGAGTATTATGGTTATGGTTAGTATTAGGGTTAAGGTTAGTGTTATGGTTAGGGTTAAGATTTAGATCATCATTCGGGTTAGATTTATGATTAGGGTTAGGGTTATGGTTAGCATTAAGGTTTAGGATTACAGTTAGGATTATGGTTAGGGTTAGGGTTATGGTTACAGTTTAATATTAGGGTTAAATTTATGGTTAAGGTTAGGGTTTAGTGTCAGGGTTACAATTATAACTGAGGGTATGGTTAGGATTAGGATTAACTTTATGGTTATGTTTTGGATTAGAGTAAAGGTTAGTATTATGGTCACGGTTAAGGTTTATATCATGGTTAGGGTTAGGAATATGATAATGGTTAGGGTGTATATCATGGTCAGGGTTAGCATCAATTTTTGGTTTTCATATAGGATCATGGTTAGAGTTAGGGTTAGTATTGGGGTTAGTCTTAGTGATTATAATTTGGGTAAAGTTTAAAGATTATAATTAAAATTAGGATTAAGATTAGGGTTAGGTCTAGAATTATAATTAGGATTAGGGTTAGGGTTAGGGTTAGGGTTAAGATTACATAGAAAGATATTCTATGATGATAGCTATGAGAGTTAGGGTTAGGGTCTAGATTAGAGGGAGTTATAGTATTATAGATAAAATAATAGTTATAATTGGTTTTAATTAACGATTATAGTTATTATTGTAGGATAATGCTTGGGGTAAGGGTTCAGGTTCAAGCTCAACTAGAATCAGTATTAGGGTTAGGGATAGGATTTAATTAGGATCAGGGTTAGCATTACAACTAAACTAAGGTTAAAGTTAGTGTTATGATTTAAGAAGGGTTATGATTCAAGGATAAAGCATGTTGTTAGGGTTATGGTTAGGATTAGGTTTTAGGGTTAAGACTAAGTATTATTGTTAAGGTTAGGGTTAGAATTATTGTTAGGGCTAGGTTATAATTATAATTAGTGTCAGCGTTAAAGATTATAATTAAAATTAGAGTTAGGGTTAGGGTTAGAATTAGGGTTATAATTATAATTAGTGTAAGGGTTGTAATTAGGGTTAGTATTGGGGTTAGTCTTAGTCATTATAATTAGGGTAATGTTTAAAGATTATAAATAGTGATTATAATTTAAATTAGGGTTAGGGTTAGAGTTAGGGTTAGAATTAAAATTTAGCATTAGGGTTAGTATTAGGCTTAAGATTGCAATGAACGATAGTATGTGATGATAGCTATAAGAGAAGGGGTTTGGGTTGTTCGGTTTAGGGTTAGATATAAAATTACGTTTATGGTTATTATCAAGTTAGGGTTAGGGTTAGGGTCTAGATTAGAGGGTGTAATAGTATTATAGATAAAATAATAGTTGTAATTGGTTTTAGTAATGATTAGAGTTGTTATTGTAGGATAATGCTTGGGGTAAAGGTTCAGGTTCAATTAGAATTAGTATTAGGGTTAGGGATAGGGTTTAATTAGGATTAAGGTTAGCATTACAACTAAATTAATAGAGCTTTGTTTGAAGGTTAGCATTAGAATTCAATTAGGATTATGGGTTATGTTAGCATAAAGATTGGGGATAAGGTCAACCATAGGTTAGATTTATAATCGTGGTCACTTTAGGGTTATGGTTGACGTTCAAATTAGGGTTTAAATAGTAATTATGGTTAAGGCTAATTTTAGGGTTAGGATTAGGGTTAGGGTTAAGGTTTACTTATAAGGAACATAAGTTTATGGTTAGGGTTTAGTGTCAGGGTTATAATTATGTTTAGGGTTTACATCAAAGTTAGGGTTAGAATTAGGGTTATGGTTCAATTACATTAAGGTTAGCGTTAAATTGGTATTAATGTTCTATTAGGATTATGGTTAGGATTATGCTTAAGATTGCAATGAAAGATAGTATGTGATGATAGCTATAAGAGTTAAGGTTTGGGTTGTTAGGGTTAGGGTTAGATAAAAAGTTAGGTTTATGGTCATTATTAGGTTAGGGTTAGGGTTAGGGTCTAGATTAGAGGGTGTAATTGTATTATAGATAAAATAATAGTTGTAATTGGTTTTAGTAACGATTAGAGTTATTATTTTTGTGTAATGCTTGGGGTAAAGGTTCAAGTTCAATTAGAATTAGTATTAGCATTAGGGATAGGGTTTAATTAGGATTAAGGTTAGCATTACAACTAAATTAATAAAGCTTTGTTTGAAGGTTAACATTAGAATTCAATTAGGGTAATGGGTTATGTTAGCATAAAGATTGGGGATAACATCAAGCATAGGTTGGATTTACAATAAGGGTTACTTTAGGGTTATGGTTGACGTTCAAAATAGGGTTTAAATAGTAATTAGGGTTAAGGTTAATTTTAGGGTTAGGATTATGGTTAGGGTTAAGGTTTACTATTAAGGAACATAACTTTATGGTTAGGGTTTAGTGTCAGGGTTACAATTATGTTTAGGGTTTACATCAAAGTTAGGGTTAGAATTAGGGTTATGGTTCAATTACATTAAGGTTAGTGTTAAATTGGTGTTAATGTTCTATTAGGATTAGGGTTTTGGCTAGGTTAAGGTTAGGAATAGATTATGATAAAATCTCAACTTGAATTAGGGTTGCATTTAGGGCAGGTTTGTTGTCAGGGTTAGGGTTTAGGATTATTGTTAGGTTAGAGTAAGGATTAGGGTTGGGGTTGGGATTATGATTAGGGTTATGGTTAAGTTTATTATTTACATCATGTTTGGCATTCAGGTTAGGTTTAAGATGATGGTTAGGCTTAGGGTTAGGGCTAGGGTCATAGTTAGGATTATGGTTAGGGTTAGGGTTTACATCAAGCTATTATCAAGGATAAGATTAGGGTTTGGGTCAAGGTTAGGGTTAGGATTCAAGCTAGGGTCATTATTAATATCATGGTTTGAATTAGGTTTAGGCTTACGGTTAGGGTGAGGATTATGGTTAATGTCAGGGTTTAAGATTAAGGATAGGGTTAGGGTAATGGTTTGAGTTAGGGTTTAGGGTTAGCACTAGGATTATGGATAGGATTTACTCTTAGGATTAAGGATAGGTTTTGGGTTTTGGTTAGGGTTAGGGTTAGGGTTAGGGTTTAGGTTTGGGTTAGGGTTATGGTTAGGATTAGATTTTAGGGTAGAGACTAAGTATTATTGTTAGGGTTAGGGTTTAGGGTTATGGTTAAGATTGTAGTTAGTTTTAGGCTTTAAATATAGCTCAAGTTATAGCTTAATTAGAATTATCATTCAAGAATATTTAGGGTTATGGTTACATTTACTTGGGGTTATGGTTAGGCTAGAATCAGGGTTACTATTGTGCTATAATTCTTGGATTCATTTATATTTAGATTAGGAGAATAATATTTATGATTAAGGTTATGGTTAGGGTTTGAGAAGGGTTAGGGATAGTGTTGGTGTAAATAATTATTCATCTTGGATATTATTACACTTACTTAAGTTTACTTAGGAAATGCATTTCATAGTAGTTTGGGTATGAGACACTTGGGTGTTTGTGCCACATTGGGATAGTGTGTGTAGGAGAATTTCCACCTTTTGTGGACTTATCTTGTTGTTACACTCCACATTTAGTGGGTGATCCACCTCATGTGGACTATTATATTATTTCTCCTAACTACCCTTGTTTCTTATTGAGCCACATGTCATGTTTGTGTGCTCACATATCCCTAGCCTTGCCTATATAAGCAGGCTCATCTACATTGTATGTAATTAAACTATTGATCATTTTCTATTGATGAGAATACAGTTTATTCTTGTCCTATATTTTGTCTCTATTGTACTTTTCATTGAGCTCTTGATCTTGGCAAAATCTCACATGGTATTAGAGCCATTGGGGCTTCATTGATTGGTTTTTGGAGACATCGTGGAAGGCTTCTATTTTCGGATCTAAGGGACTACATTTTTTGGAGGCATCTTAGAGCATTTTCAACCTCACCATTACGTCCGAGAGGCCATTTCCATAAAAATCAAGTATAAATTCGACCTATTTTGGCGAAAATCAATTTTTGGTTGTGGAGGAAATTTTCTACCCAATTTGGGCGATACAGTATTGAATTTTTGTATTTTTTTTCAAAAAAAAAAAAATATCTGAAAATTATTTTCCAGTTTGAAATTTTTTTTGAAAAAAACACTAAAAAATTTTGCAAATTATTTTTTGGGATCCGTGCCTTTTGCCCAGTCAGTAGCACCACATCAACAATGCCACATCAGAAGTCTAGTTGGCTGCAAAATCACCCTGCCATGTCAGCAACACCCCATCAACAGTCCAGTTGGCTGCCAAATCACCCTGCCATGTTAGCAGTGCAGTTGGCTGTCACATCACCAGCCAAATCACTTGCACAGTTAGTGCCAAGTCAGCGCCCAGTTAGCCATGAAGTTTGGGCGACGGTCATACAGTCGTCAAATTAAACCCCCCAGTTTGCTGATGTTATCATTTTTTCAAAAATTTTGCAGGCCCCTCTCATTGAGCTTTTTTATTTTGCAGTTCAATTTCAAATGGCCATATCTTGCTCATTTTTGCTCCTTTTTTGGTGCAATTGTTTTTGAAATGGGCTAGAATTTCGTGTAATTTCACGTGGTGGAATTATTTTCTAATTTTTATGGGCAAATTTTTTAGAATTCTTAGTTTTTGGTGACTATACCTATCCAATCCCCATTTCTGCAACTTCTAGGTCTCCGTTCAGGCTCATACGAACTCCTTTTCAGGTGCCATTTTTTTTTAAAGTGCATTATTTTTTGTCTACTCTCAAAATATGCTATCATTTTGTAGCAATTGTGGGTAGAAATTGTACTTTCATCATATGGTCTTGTTTGGCCAATTTGGCATTTGTATTACATAGATCTATCTTTCTGATCTTTTGCTTTGAATCTCTTAGCCTATTGGGGCAGTTGTAAAAGAAAATCAGAATTCTACCTTGCCATTGTTTGCAAGTGGCCTATTGTACATGCACTACATATAAAGTGCCAAAATCATCTTTTTTGGGGGGTTACCTTGATTGAGAGAATTTGGGGGGGTGTATCTTGTGCTTTTGTGCTCTTGTCTTCCTTCCTTTCTACTGTTATGAGTTCTTTTAAGTTTCCTCCATTAACTCCTCATAATTATGCTACTTGGAAAATTGATGCATGGAGTAAACTTATGGAAAAAGGAATAACTCATTACATTGATGGAACTATTGTTGCTCCTGCTGATCCTAAGATTGATCCACTTGGTCACTTGGATTGGCTCACTAAAAATATCATGGCAATTGGTACCTTAAGAAAGTATGTATCAAAGGATCTCATTTTTTCATATTGAGAAGTGTACTCTAATCAAGGATGCTTGGCAAAAGTTTCAAGACTTATATGGTCAAGTTGATGAGATTAGGGGATATCAAATTGATAGTGATCTCACCATGTTGGATCCCAAGAACTTTGATACTATACAAGATTATGTGACTAAGGCAAATGAGTTGAGGGCACAACTCAAAGATTGTGGCATTGATAAGAAGGATACTCAATTGATATTCAACTTGATAGTCAAGCTTCCACAAGAATACATAGCATTTGCTTCTAGATTCCAAACCCATAGGATGACAATGGGTTCAAGCTACACAATGCCTACATTTGATGCTTTCAATGAAATGTTGATGATGGAACAAACTAAGTTGATAAGCATAGGCATTCTTAAGGGTTCTAAGTCTCAAGAATTAGTGGCAAATCAAGGGAACAAAGGAAATCAAGGAAAGGACAACTCAAACAAGAAGAAATGGCAATCAAAGCCTAAGGACAAAGCACCATCTTCTCCACAACAAGGAGTTTCATCCTCTTCCAAGAGGGATATTTCACCAAAGAGGGAGAGACCTACTTGTGCCTATTGTAAAAATTTTGGTCATGAGGAGTGTCGTTGCCATTCTAAGAAAATTGATGAGCTCACACATATCATCAAAAAGCATAACATTGATTTGCCTAATGTCTACAAGAAGGATGATTCATCAACTTCCACTTCCACACATTCAAAAGGAAAAGGGCAAGCATTCATGGCTTCTACAAGTGGGAAGACTCACTCTTTTGGGACAAGAAAAAGAATGCTCTATGTGCTACTATCAGTCATGATTCAGAGAGATGGCTTCTAGATTTAGGGGCTTCTCATCATATGGCATCTTCACAGTCTATGTTCTCTACATTTGAGCCTTGCACCATGCCACAGATATTGATGGGCAATCATACATACATGGATGTGATTGGGAAAGGATCTATTGACATTGGGGATATCTCCTTGAATAATGTGTTGTGTGTACCCCACTTGACAAACAATCTCCTTTCTATCTATCAAATCACACATGGCGCAACTAAGAGAGTTGTGGAGTTCACACCCGAGTCAGTTTTCATTAGAGACTTGGAGACTAGAGCTATTATTGCGACTGGGGTGGTTGATCATGCATCTCGGTTATGCTCCTTTTGAGATTTTGTTGATGATGATGATTTCACATTTAATGATTCTACACATGATGATCACACTTCTTGTGATGGTTTAGTTTTTGAGGAGATCTTTGGACACTTGACCATGGGGATCCTCCCATGTGACCACGTTCTAGAGCCTTGTATTTCATCTCCTCATATTGATATCACATCACCTATTGCACCTGATGATGTGGCTAGTGCGACAGTTTTGCCTTCATGTGATTCAGTGCAATAGGATATTCATTGTCTTCCAGCTTTAGATTCATGGGATGATTACTTGACAGACATTGCAGGTTTATTTATGGAATCCTACATTGCAGATTTGGGAGACATCATTGATGAAATTCATCTTCTCTTTGATGAAGGTGATCCTTCTTTGATTGTTGTGAGGGAACACTCTGGCCCTCTTGTTCATTCTCTACATGATCATTCTTTTGAGGTTGACATGATTGTGGAAACTTATGTACAACAGTTGGAGGAGGTCTCTTTATTTTTTGAGGAGATATGTGTGTCTTTGGGACATGTTCTACATCCATCTCAACTAGAGTGCCTTTTTCAACAGTGTGGCACAGTTTACCACCTTTGGAGGAGTTATCTTTCAGCATCAACATGGGGACACTTGAGCAGTTTTCCGAGATTCCTATCATCATGATTTTTCTTCATACATCTTCCCTTCATGATTGGGGAGACTTCATGGATACACCTTTGGTTTTGTTTCTTCCCAAGGGGAGGAATGTTGTTTGACATTCGTGGAGTAGTTTCTTCATACATTGAGCTTCTATCATTGGTGCAAATTCCACATTGAGGGGGGGCTTCCTAGCTTTTCTTCTTCTCTCATATGGGGGCGACTTTTCCCTCACATGGGGTTTTGCCCTTCACATTCTTCTATGAGAGTTCTCTTCTATGTTTTTCATCTCTCTTTTGGGGGAGGGTTTTTTCCCATTGGGTTTTTCTCTCTTTTCCCACTTTGTGAGAGATTTCATTACATTGGTTTGCATGCATTTGCATTTGTATATGGGTACCTAACATGGCCTCATAGCCAGGACCCATCTTGCATTGCTTAGTTGCATTGTAGACTTAAGTGCATTCCCCTAAGTTGCACTTAAGGGAGGGTGTTGGTGTAAATAATTATTCATCTTGGATATTATTACATTTACTTAAGTTTACTTAGGAAATGCATTTCATAATAGTTTGGGTATGAGACACTTGCGTGTTTGTGCCACATTGGGATAGTGTGTGTAGGAGAATTTCCACCTTTTGTGGACTTATCTTGTTGTTACACTCCACATTTAGTGGGTGATCCACCTCATGTGGACTATTATATTATTTCTCCTACCTACCCACACCTATATCCTACCTAATCTTGTTTCTTATTGAGCCACAGTTCATGTTTGTGTGCTCACATATCCCTAGCCTTGCCTATATAAGCAGGCTCATCTACATTGTATGTAATTAAACTATTGATCATTTTCTATTGATGAGAATACAGTTTATTCTTGTCCTATATTTTGTCTCTATTGTACTTTTCATTGAGCTCTTGATCTTGGCAAAATCTCACAGATAGAATTATGATTAGGGTTAGGGTTTGGATCATCATTAGGATTATAATTAGATTCAAGGTTTGGGATAGGGATAGAACCTTGATATTAAAGATAGAACCCCAAGTTTAGTGAGTCACATATTTGTAAATTTACAATATGTTTTAATTAATTGGAAATGGATATAATAATTTAAGAAAATACAAAACCAAAAATAAATTTAAAATTATAGTAAATCTATTAAAATAGATTTTCATTTTTAAAGCCAAAAACATGAAATTTTAAAAAATAGTATATACTATGATTTATATACATTTTATGAAATACTAAAAATAAGTTACATGTGCATATAAATGACTAAGATGGTGGTAATTGCATAGATTGAGCTCAAACCTTCTAAGCAATTGGTAAGTTCTTATCAATCAAACTTTTCACAAAAATGAACTTAAAGTCCTAAAATCATGAAATAATATTAATCGACCTTTCTATCTATCCTTGGTACTGCACAAGCGGTAAAATTTATAAGCATTGTATAATTCATTTGGATCTCTTATTAGAGAAAATTTTGAATGCATTGTAAAAATATTAATTGACATTGATTTTCTATTGTTAATCTAATTGACATATTTATCAACAAGAAAATTGACCACCAAGAAAATGTCCAACTTTATAATATTCAAATTAACAAATTGTATTCATAGATTCAATTGAAAGCATTATTAATATGATTTACAATTAATTTATATTAAATATATGAAATAAAATCTTGATAATATAAAATAGATAATAATCTACATAAAACACCATCATTGATCTGATTTCTACGCTTATCAAAAGAATAATATTATTTTAGTGCCATTTATTTTGTGCATTATTAATATCTATTAAATCCTTCCTTGTCTATAACTCCATCTTTGATGGTATTTTATTTGAGTTCATATAATATACTTAAAACACATCTGTAAAAGTGAGATAACTATAAATTTTAAAAACATTTAACGCACTTAAATCTCAATTTTTTTATATGTAAGCTATAATAGTATTCAAATAGGGTTAGGATTTAAGGATAAAGCATGGTGTGAAGGTTAGGATTATATAATAAAGCTTGATTTTAAGGTCAAAGTTAAGGTTTAATTAGGTTTATCTATATAAGGATTATTGTTAGGGTTATGGTTCAATTAATTTTAGGATTAGGGTTAGGATTATGATTATTATTTTTATTAAGGATTATGATTTTGGTTAGGATTATGGTTAGGATTAGGAATATGCTTATGCCTAGAGCTAGGTTTACTTCATGTTTAGTATTAGTGTTAAGGTTAGGGCTAGGGCTAGGATTTAGGGTTAGAATTTAAAGTTAGGGTTAGGATTATGTTTAGGGCGAGGGTATACATCATTGTTAGGGATAGAGTTAGGGTTAGCAATATGTTTTACATCATATTTAGGGTTAAGTTTTTAGGGTTATGGTTAGGTTTTATTGTAAAGGATGTTGAATATTCATAGTTATGGTTATGTTATAGTTGCTATTATAGGATAATGCATTCATAAAACTTATTATCATTTTATTATAAAATATTAAAAAAATCCTTCATTATTATGTCTTTTTCTTATGAATTGGTTTTCATTATTTAAATATTTTTATGAGATTAATACCTTTAAATTGTGTTGTAATAAAATAAAGGCATTTTAAAATAGATTAAACTTAGTTTTAATCAAAATAATCTTATTAATACAAATATTAAAAAAGTTTAAACTTTCTTTTGATTAAGATTTACTTGTTTTATTCTAACTCTACTCTTATAAAAATTAAACACTAACCCAATACAACCTTAACGCTATCCCTAATACAACCCTAACCCTAACCACAATTAACCACAATCTTATTCAAGGGTTTAACATTTGAGAAATATAAATTTGATTTTTTCAATATAGAAACATTATATTTTGATGACTACCATTATTTGTTCAAATATGTGATTTTGATATTTTAAATTTAGAAAAATTAAATTTTATGTTTACAATTTAGAAACATACAAGTTTGTTTTTATCTTTCTAAATTGATAACTAATATTCTTGCAACATTATCTTAACAAAAACTAGAAAAATGACATGTTTTATCTCTCTCTCTCTCTCACACTCTCTCTCCTTATCGTATTCTTTTCTTGTCTTCCTATCCCTTATTCTCTCTCTCTCTCTCCCCCATCCTCTCTCTCTCCATCTCTTTGTCTCTCTCTATCTCTCTCTATCTATCTATCTCTCTATCTGTCTATCTCTCTCTCTCTGTCTCTCTCTGTCTCTCTCTTTGTCTCTCTCTATCTCTCTCTCTGTCTCTCTCTCTCTCCCCCCTCTCTCTCCCTCTCTCTCCTTATCCTATTCTCTCCCTCTCTTCCTATGCCCTATTCTCTCTCTTAACCCCTCCCCCTCTTCTCTCCCACTTTGTCTCTGTCTCTATCTCTCTCTCTCTGTCTCTGTCTCTGTCTCTCTCTCTCTCTCCCAACCTCCCTCTCTCTCCCTCTCCCCCTCTCCTTTTCCCAATCTCCCTCTCTACCTCTCCCTCTCCTCCTCTCCTTTTCCTAAACTGCCTATCTCCCTCTCCATCCATCCCCCTCTCCTTATCCTATTCTCTCTCTCTCTCTCTCTCTCTCCTTCTTTCTCTCTCTCTCTCTCTCTCTCTCTCTCTCTCTCTCTCTCTCTCTCTCTCTCTCTCCTTTTCCCAATCCCCCCATCTCTCTCTCTCTATGTGTCTCTTTGTCTTTCTCTCTCTCTCTCTCTCTCTCTCTCTCTCTCTCTCTCTCTCTCTCTCGTCTCTCTCTCTCTCTCTCCTCTCTCCTCTCTCTCTCTCTCTCTCTCTCTCTTCTCTCTCTCTCTCATCTCTTCTCTCTCTCTCATCTCTCTCTCTCTCATCTCTCTCTCTCTCTCTCTCTCCCTCTCTCAATACAAGGACATTCAAGAATGATCACTAGTGTTCACTCATCCTAACACATGTTATAGTAATCCTCATATAATATTCTTGCAAAGTATTTTTTACATTTATAAATTTTAATCAACACTCATAAACAATCAAGCCTATTTATATATTTTCAATAGATATTCAGAAATAGATAAAGAAAATGCCCATAACTTTTAATTTCACATGGATACCTTTTCCTCTCCTTTCAGTAGGAATAAAAATACAACACAAAATTTTAAAATAGTAACATTAAATATTACCATTGACAATAAGAATAATAGGCTAAAAATAATATTTTTTAAACCCACTACAAGTACAATAATACTTAATTTTCTTATGGCTAGAAAGTACAAAATCATGACCCCCATTCACAACGTTAAGATGAGATTTTCATATAGAACCATAGGGATTTCATCATCCAATCCTTTGAAGTCAAAGTGTTTTTTCCTCATATATGTTGCAAATCCAAGCGTTTCTATCTTTAGACTTATTTATTTAAACATAATATTGCTTCACCTTATGTAATAGAGATATATATGCTTCAATATCTTAAGTCCTTCCCATATAGAATATACACTTGTATGGTTCTTCCATTGCATTAAATATTCTATGATATCCTTTCTTTTTAGTTTCTTCACCCTATTAGATCAAGTAGTTACTTTACTAACAAATTCCTCATCATCCATTGGTGGTAGATTAACTGAAGGCACAATATGTTATCCTTGAGACCTCTCTAGAAATGAGACATCAAAAATATTATAAGTATTAGTATTTATTTTGGAATTTCCCAACTATTAAGAAACATCACTTATCCTCCTTAAAATCTTGTAATATACATAGAACTTGAGGTTGAACTTTCCACATCCATTTCTTTTTAGGGAGAAATAAGACTATAATATTAAATATACCATGTCTCCTACCTCAAAATATATCTACATGAAATATTAATCTTAATACACTTTGTTTCTTATTCTATTATTTTTTTATGTTTTCTTCAACTGAATTTAATATGTTTTAGCTTTTATCAATAAAGTCAACTGGTACTCCTTTTTCAAAATCTACAAGTGCTAAATCAATAAAACAAGGTGCTTCATATCAATATAGGGATTTGAATAGAGATATACCAATGTACATATGATATGATCTATTATAGTAGTACTCTCCTAGATATAACCACCTAACTAATTAAAAATATCAATTTGAAGACTTATTCGTGAAGTACTCCTGAGTACTTCTTAAAAATTGATATTGATCCATCCTTTCAAGGTTGATAGCTCACTCTACAAATACACTATATAAATAATAAATTAAAATAATTATTGGAAAGGAGGAACTATATGTATAGTGTACATATTATAAACTATTTTCTTAGGTAGTCTATTTAGCTTAAAGAATCCTAGAAAAAAATGTCACTCAAAAGAGCTTTGAAATGTGGTTGAATAGTTAAGAAATATGCATACTCTGTCATGTTATTTATAATTACATAAGTGAAATTTTTAACATGTACCTTCTGGAGGCATATGATGAAATCTATAAATATATTGGTTTATTTTTTATTCAAAATTTGTAGTATTTCTTATAATTATATAGAAAATCATGTTCTTCATTTTTCTTCACATGTGATTCTCTCTCTTATATAATTGATTTAACATCTTCCTTGAGGCCATTATAAAATAACCATTCTCTCATTTTACGTTTTGTAAATTCTTTTATAAGGATAAACAAGTTTTACAAGGACATGAAACCTAAAGTCTTACAACAGCTGGCCAATAGCCAATCCAACAAGGAACAACAACAAAGCAGGGGAGCAACCCCGAAAAAAAACAAAAACAAAAGAAATGTAGACAAACAAACCAAAGCAATAAATCTCTCAGTTAAGTGAGAGCACCAGATCTTTGTTCTTTTGGATGGAAATCCTGTTGATTTCCTCAAGCTCCTCCATGATGAATTTGGAGGTACCATTGTTGTTGCTTCTGCTCCTAGTTTTGGAATTGGGTCCAGTGGTTTTGTTGTCTCCAGTAGCCACATCATTTCCTCCAAGATCTCTCACTGAGTCACTATGGAAGGATCTATAATCAGCAACCATGTCATTAATCTTTTCAAGCCCCTCAATGTTGTTGTTCATGGCTTCTTTACTAATGTCGACCACATTCTTGAGACTTTTCTTAATCTCAGTCATGGATTGTTCCACCTTATCAATCTTTTGTTCGTGGTTAAATTTCATTACCTCAATATTCTGAGAGAGTTTTTGAGTCATGATCATGATTTTTTTCTAGCTTGCTCAGTTCAGGGGGTAGCAACAAAAATGTTAATTATTTCTTTAACCCTCATTTTGAGGGTGTCAATTTCACGCTCGACCCCCCTTCCAACAACACTTCTGGCATCTGGTAGCTTCCATGACAAGATTCATCTGACTACAATCCTTCCCTTGATTATCTTTCTAGACATTGATAGGGATGTCCAGTTTAATCCCTTGGTCTTTAATCTTTGGGCTATGATCCTTCGCCACCAACTTTTTTCTTTTTGGTGATGGGTTCGGCCTTGGAGATCAGCTTGTTATTGGTTTTTTATTTACTAGCCACCCATCTAGGGGGATTCTTGATGCTGAGCATCTCAGGAGTGACAATATTTTCCTTTTCATCTCCAGGTTCATATTCAGGGTCATCAATAGGAACGCCACTATCATCGAGGTCCATCTCCAAATCAGAGACATCTTGGACCTCTGTCTATAGACCAATCTTGGCAAGTGGGGGCACAATTTCAAGGGATTTAGCATGTTCCATGATAAGGATAATAAGTCCCTCATGAAGAATAGGGTTGTTAGGGTTCTATAGGTTCTTTTCTAAGCTATTCTCAAGGGAGGAGGCAAGATAATAGGGAATAGAGATAATTTTATCGTGACGAAAAATGTTTTAGGATAGTGAAATGGTAGGAGAAGATGCTTGCATACCTTTCATATAGGGTAATATAACTAATTATAAACTCTGTCATGTCAACCCAAGGGGCCATGAAGTATTTTCTATTATACATGCCATCAGTCATCTTGGTTACTCTGGAGCGCTCTTTGTCTTTGCCGAAGAAAATTGACAAGTCCTCCTCCCCAATTTTTCTATCCCTGTAAAAATTTCTTACAGTTGTAGCCAGACTAGTGACCATCGCCACCAAAAGTTCATAAATCTGATAATTGGCATCATAAGCCCTGAGACTCCCTTTTTTCTATTTGTTAATTAACAAAGGCGTCCATAATCAGAGGAGAGGGGCCATGAAGTTGGTCCAGGTAGGGGACAACACCACCATCAATGACTTCCTGCTAGACATCTTTAATCATTTTCCACTTCTCACAAGTAGAGGATCCTTGTATGTTCTTATCCCCTCCTATTATTCTCCTAGTTGCCAGGTAATAGGAGAAGGGGCTCACAATCACCAACCAGTCACAGAAAATGGGCCACACCCAGAGGATATCAAAACAGTAGTAGAAAAACCACACAATGATATAGGAAATCCATTCGCCAAGGAGGTTTCTAGACTTCTGATTAGGGAAAACTAGAAAGAGTCATTTCCCTATCAACTCAGTCATGTCATGATGAGGGATCATTGATTGATGCAGTAATCATTACGTGCTAGATCACACATATTTTTGGGGAAAGTATCCTTGCTACTCCACCAG
>NC_081413.1:232609736-232628736 GCF_030272615.1 Cryptomeria japonica
GAGCAGATCGTAATTTTTTTCGTCTCCACTACGCACAACACATTGAATGCATCATTTGACGGAACAAAGGTCCTCGTAGGAGCTTCTTAAATTTGGGGCTCCCTGTATATATAGATGAGAGTATTGCATTGGATGTCATATCAGTTTCCGGCTGCTAACTGATCATTTAGTTGAAACGTAAAGTGTTTTCTGTGCGCTTAACACAAGAAAGAAATTATGGAGAATTTCATGCGTTGGAAACTGATAGTACTGTTTTTTGTGTACTTCCTTCTGTTTATAGTGCATGTTTCGGCCAGGTGCAGCCATACCACTATTCCATGTCCTTCAACCCAACCGCCCCCAAAGAAATCTATTTTATCAGAGACGGATTGGGCACCTGTGCGGCCTCAGCAACCATATTCCATGGCCGTACCGCTCTCCAAGAAGTCTGTTTTATCAGACCAAAACTGGTCACATGTGCGCCTCTTTCGTAATGCTGAAGACCCTGCTTCCGAATCTCACCGTATGGACAGCCACTGAAACCAATTTTCGCTCCTCTCCTGTTCTCATCCATTCTCAAGACAGACAAATAAAACTGGATTCGTTCATTCTATAGTGCATCAATAGTGAATAATGTTCAGCCACCCGGTGGTGCGGCTGTATTTACAAGATCGGTGTAAATTTTCAACCGTTTCTTTCACTTGTAAATTTTTATTCATTCACGTAATCGAAATAAATGTTGATTTAGTCTTCCCGGATTAGAATACATATTTAATACGTATCGTGCATAAATAAAGAATAAAGGCTATAAAATAATGTTGAGAAGTTTATACATGAATAAATAATAAACAAATTTTGAAATGCCAAAAGATTATGTGTTGGAAAAGGTTAGTTTTAGAAGCAAGATATGATCTGTTCCTTGTTCAAATCTTTTGACTGAAAGTTCCATCTTAATGAACGGAGAAAAGAATATCAAAGGTTAGTTGTTAAGGGAAACAATGCCATTCCAGGTATGGAAATAATTAATTAATTAATAACATATTCTATTTATTTTAGGTTATTGTCTTTATTTTTTTTTATTAGATAAGCAGGGAGATGGCCCTGAATGAAAAGAGAAGCAGAATTACATCATAAACCAAACACCAACTATAAAATAGCTAACAAAAAGGAACCAGTTCTAATAAAAAATGATCAAAAATTTTCCTACCCCTGAGACTATTTCTATGGATGCTAGTATCATACCCAATGTTAATAGCAGAAGTATCACAATACCTATTATCATAAGCTATACTACTAATGATGTTTCCAGCATTATCTTTATCAACATAACCAAGCCAGTCTTAGTATAATTAATTAACATAAAGTCTGTCAAATTGGGCATGCAGGCCCCAAGTAACCATCTAAAGAAAAACATAACAAAAAGACCAAAATAGAGAAAACCAAGAGACTATTACTTCTTTATTAGATTCCATTCCCACTAGAGCCTACAGACATTCTGCTTCCATGTCTCCTTCTGATCTTCTTCGTCCTCCTTCGTCATCTCTCTTATACCCTTCTTTCCATTCTTCTTCCTAATTTTATTCGGTCTACCTTTACCAGAAACCGTACCTAGGACTGCATTCTTCATTATCCCATCTGTGATATTACAGAGAGAATTAAAAGCATCACACTAAAGTTTCATTGTACTATCATGTTCATCATATTTCTTTTCTAGCCTTGCAATTTTCTCCTTCATGTCATTCAATTGCTCGTAACCAGTGTTGTTAGTCTCCTGGGTTGACCTCAAAGGCAAACATAGACCCATTTCCATATCTTTAGAGGAGACTAGGCCATTGTGCTCTTTGAAAAGGGACTAATGTTCACTTTCCAATTTGTTGTTTTCCTCTTTAATTTCCTCTTCTTCGTCCATGTTCTCATTAGGGATTTCAGTTTGTTTTTCCTCATCCACATTAACATCCTCATCCTCAGAATTATCCTGAGAGTCAGCCTCATCTTCAATATAATAAATTTCATACAAATTAGTCTCAGTCTTGGTAGGTTGATTCGGTTGATTCCTCTCTTTGTCACAAAGCCTAGCTGACCTTCTTTCCCCCGAGCTACTCTCAAATTTTTCTTGCTTTCTTCCTTTCACATCTTCCTCTTCTAAGTTATGAATCTCCGAGTCAATGTTCAAGCTCTTTTTGGTACACTCACTACAAGACCTCTTAGCTTTCCTCAATTTAGAAAGATAAAAAAAGCTTGTATGTTTCTAAATTGTAAACATAAAATTTAATTTTTTCTAAAATTAAAAAATCAAAATCACATATTTAAACAAATAATTTTAGTCATCCAGATATAAGGTTTCTATATTGAGAAAATCAAATTTATACACACGTGAGTTTTCAAGATCAAAAATCCTTTTTATGTTTCTAAATTGTAGTAATAAAAATATAATGTTTCTAAATTATATTTGCATACAATGATAGAACATACCATTTTTCTCATAAACAAACTTGTATATTTCTAAATTGTAAACATAAAATTTCATTTTTTTAAATTTAAAAAATCAAAATCACATATTTAAACAAATAATTTTAGTCATCCAAATATAATATTTTTATATTGAAAAAATCAAATTTATACACGCGACTTTTCAAGATCAAAAAGAATTTTTGATCTTGAAAAGTCATGTGTGTATAAATTTAGAAAGATAAAAACAAACTTGTATGTTTCTAAATTGTAAACATAAAATTTAATTTTTCTAAATTTGAATGCACCATCATAGTAATGTTTACCAAAAAAGGCTTTTTGCTTGTTCATCTTATGACCTAAAAAGGGTTATCATATACTAGTGAATGTTAAAAAAATTGTTTGCCAAAAGAAATGATCCTCTTGGGCATATATATTGGCTGCTTTGGAAGAGCACTAAGAATGCCTTGAAATCACATTTATAGCCACAATTTATGCAAGTGTAGACCTCCTTTTAAATATTGTAAACATAGCAACAAATAAAAATGATTGTGTCTAGTCCTAACGTACACAAGATTATATTATAGTATTGAATGCCATTTCCTAATTCAATGAAATTATTTGCCCAAAAAGATGCATTGTCATTAGTGAAGCAAGTTAGATAGCTACCTCCTCCTTGAAGTTCAAAACATATGTTTTATCTTACTATAAAACTCAGATGCAACAACATCCATGCCAACGACAACCTGCCAATCCTAATTGCACAGTGTTGTTTGACTATATCTAGCTAATGTGACTATATCTCATGCTCAACATTTAGGCTATGAAAAACACATGAAACATTAAAGCCAAACAACATGCTATACCTTCAAATGGTGTAAAATATTTGAACCCATCTTCATGGCCTCTTTAAATGATTAAGCAGCTACAGGAAATATCATATCATGAACTTCTGCATTACAAATGTTATATGCAATTCGAAAAAAATAGCTAAATATTCAATGTATCTTATCTACATTCAAAGAACAACATGCTATATTTAGAAACAATAAGGTTTAAGCCACATTCATGATGGAAACAATTTCATAAGACACGATATAATGTGAAATTCACAAAAGCTCACAAACATATTAGCAACATGAATTTTGAGAGGAATGCTCGTAATAAATTATTTAATTCAAAAACTTACCTGCATTGCAAGTTTGTTGTCTATTGCATATCATGATCACTAGATTTCAGGATAATTACTCCCAATAGACCAACAAAATACTCATGACATATTATGCCATGTTTTCTTCTACTTTTCATTTACATGTTTAAAGAAAGGAAATAATCATCAATCAAAACACCCCTCAACCAAGAGGGATGTATTTTCCCTACTAAGATCTTAACAGGATAATCAGAAAAACCAAAACAATTGTATGATATGTCTGAGCAAAAGACTTTCTTCCATTTATATCTCAAAAACATAATGTTCAACCAAAAACAATTGGGCCTTTTACACAAGCCACAATGTAATACAAGTTTCAAAAGATGACTTTGTTACCATGCCAAAGTTTGAAGATGGTACTTGCAAGCTAAAAACTATTAACAAAAAAGTACCTGATAAAGAGGAATTTTATTCGCATGAGCCGCAACTTTGCAAACTACCAGAGATACAACCAGTATGGAATTTTCTCCAGGCTGTTCAAATTCATTTGCAATGTACATCAAAATATGACGTTAATATTTCTTCAAATTGCCATGTGTTTCTAGTTGAAGGAGAATTTATAAGAAAATCAAATATTTCATTAGATAAAATATACCTTTTGTTTATACCAGCCCCATTCATTTTGGGGTTCCATCAAGAGTCTGTACCATGAAGTGATCTACCCAGTCTGATTTACTAGATCCTGAGAGAAAAATAAATGACATCTATTGAGTATCAATTTAACATTTGGGCACAAAGAGTGCATAAACATGAATTTTTTTATTTAGTGTTAATTCTTGTAAGTTTAGATGTTATTATAACTTCTTACTTTCTTAATGATTATTAATATTATTATAAGGTCTAAACTAAGATTACTTTAAATCATGTATTACATTTGATAATAGTTTTATAAAGGTAAATTTGTAAATAAATTACCTCGTTAGACTTAAGCTGAAATTGTTATTCTAGGGTCGAAATTAGCAAGATTCCAAGGATAGACATTACACATTTGAAAAAAAATAAAATTAATTTTTAAACTTGACATTTATAAGTCTTTTATAATTGACTTCAAACTTTGTTATATGAGACCCTCCAAAGAATTGCTTTTTCCCATTCATTGTTTTTTTTTTTCATGTGTACAACCCTACCCCACTATGGATTTGTCCACATGAGTGCATTATGGAGTGCACGTACTTTCACCATTAGGCCAACTCAGATTGTGCCAATGGCTGTGCAGAAGAGGCTGATGGAAATTTTGGTGATTCTTGACATAATAGATCGTCATGTTACTTAACCCTATATGGAAGAGGGTAGGTGCAAGTCTAGGTAGATTTTGATAATGTAGAAAGTTATGATAATAAGATCTATATGAAATAGATTGGGTGTAAGAAATAGAAAAATTCAATAGAACCAATTCTTACATTAATAAGCCATATGTAGAAGTGGTTGAGTGCAAGTGTAGGTTGACTTGATATAAGAGAGTTATCCAATTAAGGCCTATCTAGAAGAGGCTAGATGCAAGTTTAGATATATTTTGACAGAATAGATAGTTCTGTTACTAAGGCCTATATGGAAAAGGATAGGTGCAAACATACATTTGCTTTGATAGCATAAATGTTACTATAAAGGTTAGGTACAAGTCCAAATAACTTTTGATAGACCATATAATTAAATTTTGCATATAAATGAGTATTTAGAAGAATTTGGATGCCATTTTAGGTGAATTTTAACTTGATGAAATATATCATTATGCTGCTAAGGTCTATCTAGAATGCTAAGTTAAAGTTATTATATTTTTTTACAGAATAGATCGGTATGCACTCACACCTACATAAAATAAGCTAGGTGCAAGTGCATGTAATTTTGAAAAGAATAAAATGTTGCTGAAGCATCTTACGCAGAGATTAGATGAAAGTCTAGGTGAATTTTGACTTAACATATGGATCATTATGTTAGTAAGACCTATCTAGAAAACATTACGTACAAGTTAAAGTGATCATTAATATATTGGATCTCTATATTATTGCGGCCTACATGGAAAAGCCTAGTTAAAGTCTAATTAGATTGTTGACAAAATAGATTCTCATGTTATAGAGGCTTATGTGAGAGGTTGTGTGGTTTCATGTGGTGAACTGTTTGAATAAATGCCTCAAATAAATGTTGTTTCATGGAATACCATGATTGCAGGATATACAAAAAAAATGGATTTATTGTAAAGGCTTTAGAAACTTTCAAGCAAATACAATTGGCAAGTTTAAAGCCAAATTCCAAAACATTTTCCAACATCCTCATTGTTTGTGCCAAATGGGAGTGTTGGAACAGGTTATGATCATCCATCAAAGAATAAACGAAGGGGGAATTTTGTTAGATGTAGTTGTGAATGCACTCATAGACATTTATGCAAAATGTCAAAGCATAGATAACATAAGTAAATTGTTTGATGAAATGTCTCAACAAAATGTGGTCTCATGGAAAGCAAAGATTGCAGGATATGTAGAAAATGGATTTGTTGAAAAGGTTTTAGAAACTTTAAAGCAAACACAATTTGCAGGTGTAAAGCAAACTTCCTCAACCTTTTCCAGTCACTCCTTGCCTATGCCAAAATGGGAGCTTTGGAACAGGGTATAGACATTCATGAAATCATAATAGAAGGGGGTTGTTTCTCAAATATTATCGTTGGAAATGCAAGTTATCCAATTTAACCCTTTGGTCTGAATTGTGTTTAAAGTTTCTATCTTAGTTTTCAGCTCTCTAGGTGAAGCAAGTTTTTCTTTTTAAAAGAGTTTATTCTCTTTGGTCTTAAAGCTTATTTGTTATCTCAAAACATTGAGGTCTTTTTGAAATGCCAAAATGCCTTCATGATGTTTTGTCCTATGAAATTTTTTTTTTTTTGTTTGTAAACAAAGGAATGGAGAAAACCACGTGGTCTTTGTAAAGTTAAGAGTTAAGAGGGAATTTTAGTTCTCTTCTTTGTTCAAATATCTTCAGATCTGCCCTAACTTATGGTCAAAGAGGAGTTGACAACTTTGTTGGAAGCAAATGCCCTAATTTCACATGCATAGCTTCATGGTTGCCAAGGGAACATCAAGTTTTAAATGGAGAACAACAGTTTGTGCATAATAACAATAGTTAGAAGTACATGGAAGCACTAAAGTTTAGAAGAGAAGTGGTTAGAAGCTTTAGATGTATTCAAGGAAGCTACAGGTTAGTAAACAAGATAGTGGTAGTGGTTAACAATGAGAAAGTGTCATTAAGAATATGGCAAACAATCATGAGAAGACAACCACAAGATACAAAGATATAGAACTCACATGCAAAGGATAAAAGTTTTGAGCAACATTTATAGTTTAATGCTATCAGATTTCCACAATCCATGCTATAATTATTGCTATCAGATGATAAAAATCTTACACACAATCAAATCCAGAAGCATTATAAGAATTATAGCATTTATAGTTCCATCAAAGAGGGGAATGACACTTATAGAGAGCTAGTGAACTAAAAGTCCAGTCCCTTCAAAGGAATAAGTTGTTCAATAGAGGATTGTAAGGTAGAACTACACATGGTAACCACACAAAGATACATGTTCCAACCCTCTACATGTGGTGATAGCAAAATGAAAGTTCTTGACAAGAAAGATGCACAAGGTTAGTGAACATTGAGCAATAGCAAGACAACCTTGAAAGGTGATTATGAGCAATTGTGATAGTCATAACTTTTAAACATAGAACCATTAAGGAAAAGGTTACAACTAAGGACAAAAACCTGAGGACATTCACTTCAAACTCTCAAGGTTAAAAGAGGGCAACCATTTTATTTGAAGTAACCCTTTGAGAAGACATAATCAAGATGACTATCATAGTCACAATCTTACTGTCAAATGATCAAGGATTTCATAGATACAAAGACAGGTAGGTCCATATGGTTTTTGAAGTAGCAATGACTACCTTTTAGTCAAAATATAGAATAGTTTAGAATAGGAAAATGCAGTCTCGAAACACAAATGAATGAAAATAGTTTTGATAAAAAGACAAAGGTATATACACTATCTCAGGAAGGGCATACCAGTGAAGCAGTAGTCATCCAAGGGATAGTCATTTCTATAGAAATAAGCACAACTAGAGAATGAATAAGAAAGGCTGAAGGCCTGATAAAGAGAATTTTTTGAAACAAATTCCACAATTCCACTTCCAGTTGACACAGCTTTTGAAGCCTCAAACAACACCTTCACTCTAGTTTCAACCCCCTTTTTATGGGATTTTAAAACTTGCTCGACCCAAGAGAGTGATTTTGAATTTCAAAATGTAGTTGGTGATCCAGAACAGCTAAATCCTTATTTTAAGGAAGTTGTTTCAGTCAAGCCCTTGATTTGAAGGAAAACTTGGAGACGCGTGATATTTCATCACAATAGATTAACCTAATTAAACCTTATCTTTGACCTTAATATCAAGCTTTATTATATAATCCTAACCTTCACACCATGCTTTATCCTTAAACGTCAACCCTATTTGAATACTATTATAGCTTGCATATAAAAAAATGAGATTTAAATGCCTTAAAATTTTTTTGAATGTATAATTATCTCACTTTTACAGATGTGTTTTAACTATATTATATGAATTCAAATAAAATACCATCGAATATGGAGTTATAGACAAGGAAGGATTGAATAGATATTAATAATGTGCAAAATAAATGGTTCTAAAATAATATTATTCTTTTGATAAGCGTAGAAATCAAATCAATTATGGTGTTTGAAGTATATTTTTATCTATTTTATGTTGTCAATTTTCTTGTCAATAAATATGTCTATCTCATATAAATTAACAATAGAAAATCAAGGTCAGTTAATATTTTTACAATGCATTCAAAATTTTCTCTCCTAGGAGATCCAAATCAATCATACAATACTGATAAATTTTACCACTTGTGTAGTACCAATGATAGAAAGAAATGTTGATTAAGATTATTCCATGATTTTAAGACTTTAAGTTCATTTTTATGAAATGTTTGATTGATAATAACTTACCAATTGCTTAGAATGTTTCAGCGCAATCTATTCAATTACCAACATCTTAGTCATGGATATCCACATGTAACTTATTTTTGAATATTTCATAAAATTTATATAAATTATAGTATATACTATTTTGTAAAATTTCATGTTTTGGGGTTTAAAAATGAAAATTTGTTTTAATAGATTTATTATAATTTTAAATTTATTTTTGGTTTTGTATTTTCCTAAATTATTATATCCATTTTAAATTAATTAAAAGACATTGTAAATTTACAAATATTTGACTCACTAAACCTGGGGTTCTATCTTTAATATCAAGGTTCTATCCCTACCCCAAAACTTGAATCTAATTCTAATCCTAATAATGATCCAAACCCTAACCCTTCTGAAACCCTAACCTTAATCATAATTATTATTCTCCTAATCTAAATATAAATGAATCCAAGCATTATAGCACAATAGTAGCCCTTATTCTATCCTAACCATAATCCTAAGTAAATGTAACCAAAACCCTAAATATGCTTGAATCATAATTCTAATTAAGCTATAACTTGAGCTGTATTTAAACCATAAAACTAACTATAATATTAACCATAACCCTAAACCCTAACCCTAACAATAATACTTAGTCTTAACCCTAAAACCTAATCATAACCATAACCCAAACCCAAACCATAACCCTAATCAAAACCAAAACCAAAAACCTATCCTTAATCCTAAGAGTAAATCCTATCCATAATCCTAATCCTAACCATAAACCCTAACTCAAACCATTACCCTAACCCTATCCTTAATCTCAAACCCTAACATTAACCATAATCCTCACCCTAACCCTAAGCCTAAACCTAACTCAAATCATGATAATAATAATGAACCTAGCCTGAATCCTAACCCTAACCTTGACCCAAACCCTAATCTTAACCTTGACCACGGCTTGATGTAAACCCTAACCCTAACCATAACCCTAACTATGACCCTAAGCCTAAGCCTAACCATTATCCTAAACCTAACCTTAATGCCAAACATGATGTAAATAATAAACTTAACTAGAACAATAATCATAATCCTAACCCCAACCCTAATCCTAACTCTAACCTAACCATAATCCTAAACCCTAACCCTGACAACAATCTTGCCCTAAATGTAACCCTAATTCAAATTGAGATTTTATCATAATCTATTCCTAACCTTAACCTAGCCCAAACCCTAATCCTAATAGAACATTAATACCAATTTAACCCAAATTCTAACCCTAAATTTGATGTAAAAATTAAACATAATTGTAACCCTGACATTAAACCCCGACCATAAACTTATGTTCCTTAATAGTAAACCTTAACCCTAACCATAATCCTAACCCTAAAATTAACCTTAACCGTAATTACTATTTCAACCCTATTTTCAACATCAACCATAACCCTAAAGTAACCTCGATTGTAAATCCAACCTATGCTTGACGTAATCCCCAATCTTTATGCTAACATAACCCATAACCCTAATTGGATTATAATGCTACCCTTCAAACAAAGCTCTATTAATTTAGTTGTAATGCTAACCTTAATCCTAATTAAACCCTATCCCGAACCCTAATACTGATTTTAATTGAACTTGAACATTTACCCCAAGCATTCTCCTACAATAATAACTCTAATCATTACTAAAACCAATTACAACTATTATTTTATGTATAATACTATTACACCCTCTAATCTAGACCCTAACCCTAACGCTAACCTGATAATGACCCTAAACCTAACTTTATATCTAACCCTAACCCTAAAGACCCTAATCCTAACCTAAACACTAACTCTTATAGCTATCATCACATAGTATCTATAATAATCACTATAATCACTATAATCACTATAATCACTATAATCACTATAATCACTATTTATAATCTTTAAACCTTACCCTAATTATAATCACTAAGACTAACCCCAATACTAACCCTAAACGTAACCCTAATTATAACCCTTACACTAATTATGATTATAACCCTAACCCTTACACTAATTCTAACCCTAAACCTAACTATAATTTTAATTATAATATTTAACACTAATGCTAATTATAATTATAACCCTAACCCTAACCATAACCATAACACTAAACCCTAACCCTAACCTAACTGTAACCCTAAACCCTAACCTTAACAGTAATACTTAGTCTTAAACCTAAAACCTAATCCTAACCATAACCCTAACAACATGCTTTATCCTTGAATCCTAACCCTTCCTGAGTCATAACACTAATTGTAACCTTAATTTAGTTGTAATGCTAACCCTAATCCTAATTAAAATCTATCCCTAACCCTAATACGGATTCTAATTGAACCTAAACCTGAACCCTTACCCCAAGCATTATCCTACAATAATAACTATAATCGTTAACTAAAACCAATTATAACTATTATTTTATCTATAATACTATAACTCCCTCTAATCTAGACCCTAACCCTAAAAACCCTAACTCTCATAGCTATCATCATAGACCATCTTTCTATGCAATTTTAACCCTAACCCTAACCCTAACCCTAATTCTAATTATAATTGGAGACCTAACCCTAACCCTAATCCTAATTTTAATTATAATCTTTAAACTTTACCCTAATTATAATCACTAAGACTAACCCCAATACTAACCCTATCTCTAACCATGAGCCTGTACGAAAACCAAAACTTGATTCTTAACCCTAACCATGATATAAACCTTAACCTTGACCATACTACTAACCTTAACCCTAATCCAAAACAGAAGCATAAACTTAACCATACCCTTAGTTATAATTGTAACCCTCACACTAAATTAATTTTGAGAGATTTCTTTTTTCGTTAAGATGTAATTAGTTAGTCAAAGCTTCTAATTTGAATAGGGAGCAGATCGTAAATTGTTTCATCTCTACTACGCATAAGACATTGAATGCATCATTTGACGGAACAAAGGTCCTCGGAGGAGCTTCTTAAATTTAGGGCTCCCTGTATATATAGATGAGAGTATTGCATTGGATGTCATATCACTTGTCGGCTACTAACCGATCAATTAGTTGAAACGTAAAGTGTTTTCCGTGCGCTGAACACAAGAAAGAAAATATGGAGAATTTCATGCGTTGGAAACTAAGAGTACTGTTTTTTGTGTACTTCCTTCTCTTTATAGTGCATGTTTCTGCCAGGTGCAGCCATACCACTATTCCATGTCCACCGCCCCCACCGCTGCCCCCAAAGAAATCTCTTCTATCAGAGACGGATTGGGCACCTGTGTGGCCTCAGCAACCATATTCCATGGCCGTACCGCTCTCCAAGAAATCTGTTTTATGAGACCAAAACTGGTCACATGTGCGCCTCTTTCGTAATCGTGAAGACCCTACTTCCGAATCTCACCGTATCGACAGCCACTGAAACCGATTTTCGCTCCTCTCCTGTTCTCATCCATTCTCAAGACAGACAAACAAAACTGGATTCATTCATTCTATAGTCCATCAATAGTGAATAATGTTCAGCCACCCGTTGGTGCGGCTGTATTTAGAAGATCAGTGTAAATTTTCAACGTAATCGAAATAAATGTTGATTTAGTCTTCCCCGATTAGAATACATATTTAATACGTATCGTGCATAAATAAAGAATAAACTGCAGCCACCCCTTGGCACGGCAGTATACAGAAGATTGGTAAAAAAATTCTAATACGCAAGCACAACCAATTCCATGAAGAACCTAAAGGCTATAAAATAATATTGAATAGTTTATACATGAATAAATAATGAATAAATTTTGAAATGCCAAAAGATTATGTGTTGGAAAAGGTTAATTTTAGAAGCAAGATACGATCCGTTCCAAGTTCAAATCACAAGATTTGACTGATAGTTCCATCCTAATGAAGGGAGAAAAGAATATCAAAGGTTAGTTGTTAAAGGGATACAATGCCATTCCAGGTATGGGAATAATTAATTAATTAATTAATAAGCAGGGAGATGGCCATGAGCAAAAAGAGAAGCTGAATTGCATCAAAAATCAAATACCAACTGTAAAATAGCTAGCAAAAAGGAACCAGTTCTAATAAAAAATGATAAAAGATTTTCCTACCCCTAAATCTATTTCTATGGATGCTAGTATCATACCCAATGTTAATAGCAAAAGTATCACAATACCTATTATCATAAGCTATACTACTAATTTTGTTTCCAGCATTATCTTTATCAACCATAACCAAGCCAATCTTAGTATAATTAATTAACATAAAGTCTATCAAATTGGGCACACAAACCCCAAGTAACCATCTAAAGAAAAGCATAACAAAAAGACCAAAATAGAGAAAACCAAGAGACCATTACTTCTTTATCAGATTCCATTTCCACTCGAGCCTACCGATATTTTGCTCCCATGTCTCCTTCTTATCTTCTTCGTCCTCCTTTGTCATCTCTCTTATACCCTTACCATTCTTCTTTCTAATTTTATTCGGTCTACCTTTACCAGAAAGCGTACCCAAGACCAAATGCTTCATTATCCCATCTATGATATTACAGAGACAAGTAAAAGCATCACACGAAAGTTTCATCAGACTATAATGTTCATCATATTTCTTTTCTAGCCTTGCAATTTTCTCCTTCATGTCATTCAATTGCTCCTCAACAATGTTGTTAGCCTCCTAGGTTGGCCTCAAAGGTGAACAGGGAACCATTTCTATATCTTTAGAGGAGACTAGGCCATTGTGCTCTTTGAAAGGAGACTCCTGTTCACTTTCCAATTTGTTGTTTTCTTCTTCAATTTCCTTTCGCATCTTCCTCTTCCACGTTCTGAATCTCCAAGTCAATCGTCAAGCTTTTGTCGGTAGACTCACTACTAGACCTATTAGCTTTCCTTGGGGTGTTTTAGGTGTTTCACTTTTCCTTTTGTCTAGGGTTAAATCCAACAAGGCCAGCTCAAAGGAATTATTTTCCAATGTCATAACAAGGCTTTTGCCCATGCTTTTACCAAGACCCGAGAGGATAGACGACTCCTTAGGGTTCTCAAAGATTAAACTAGGATTATTTTTAGGGGTTTTCTTACAGCTACTCTAACTACTAAAGGCCGATGCAATATAGCTTGTGGTGGGGGTATGATAAATGACATACTTATACATTAAGTAAATTAAACCCTGATGTAGAGGTAAATTTGCACTAATTTCGAATAGAGGCACTAAGGGATGAAAATAGAAAGAATGACATATTAATCTTATGGTGTCTAATGTGGTTCAAAATGAGGAAGTGATAGCCATCGACGGTAGAGTAACGACCCTCTAAGGTAAAATACTACATAACATGATAGTTGGCCAAACGAAAAGGCTTAGGAAGGTTCAAACAATCATACCCATTTTGGAAGGGAACCATTTTTTTGCCATTCTCAAGGAATTTCTTCATGAAGCCTTTGTAGTCTCCCATCCTCTTTTTCTCAACTTTCTCTCCTTCATTCTCCAATTTGGTCACCTCTACTACATACTCAAGCGATATCATGAAGGTAATTCTTCCTAGCATAACCACCCCATGCTACTAGGAATTACAAAATCCTGGTCGAGAGCTCCTTATTGTATACCTTCATTGCCAAAAAGAAAGGAGTGAATCCCACCATTTGAAAGAGCTCTTATAGCTCTTTGTTATCTCTCAAATCCGCACAGTTACTCAGTTCAGTGTGTTTTAGAGGACCACCCATTTTGTGAAAGGAAAAAGTACAAAAATACCAAACTCTATGAAAGCGATTGAGCAAAAAGAAGCAAAAATGACAACTATTACTTCTTTTGGAAGAGAAGACCTCTAAAAAACCTTTCCAGATAACCCTCAAATGATTTTTATTGCATGTGTGACACTTGGGATCATCATTTCCTATAATGGTGATGTAAACATCACTCCTTTTCATGTTCTTTGAAGTGAAAAAATTAGTCCTTTTTCTAGCCCTTCTAATAAATACTTTATCATCCCAAATCCAAGCATAGATCTCATATGTTGCTATCATGCTTTTATCAAGAAAGCTCACTTCCAATACATTATCCACATAGGCCATCCAACTATTGACGTAATCCCATTCATCATGGTGCTAAGTCATCTCCTTGTAAGCCCACCACTTGTGTGGGCCCAACTGGCAATTAAAGATTACAAAAAACACGAGCATTAAAAAACTCATTCAAATAGGTCAATACTCTGACTTCCTTCTTTCTTTTCAATTCTTTACAGATATTTTCAAACTCAAAGATCTTCCCATCCATCATATGAAGATTTTGATTGCCAATGAGGTCAGCTGACCTATTACCTTCTCTATAGGTATGTTGTATTTTATTGTTTTCAAATAATCCAATCTACCATTTACATTTGTCTATTCTATCTCTGATCTCCCAAGGTGGAGAGATTACACAATTGATGCAGTCAATAATTACTTTGGAAACTCCTTCAAGAATTATAATCTTCTTAGTGATATGATATAGTCTTTGAAGACCCATCTAGGCCGCCCAAGCTTTCACCTTGTTGTTAGTAGCTTTCCCTAGACGAGAACAAAACCCAACAACCAAGAAGCCTTTCTGATCATGAATTAAACCTTCTGCTCCCATGATCCTAGGGTTTCCTTTAGAGCACTCATCAAAATTAAACTTAATCCATCCAATTTTAGGAGATTTCCATAAAAATGAATTTCTTAGGATCATTCTTTGCCAATTAACATTCAAAAGTTTGTGTCAAATTCCCAAAACATATTTTAATTTGAGATCTAGAAGAAATGGGAGGATTCTAGAGAAAGTAGTAGACTCAACATTAATATTTTCCTTAATCTATTGAATAATGATGGTGGCCAAGATATTATTGTTTCTCTTCTGTTCGTTGAATATCCTATTGTCTTGTTCTTTCTAGATGTTCCAAGCAAGAAGGGGGGAAGTTTGATACTAGATACTCTTAGTAATTAGGTGGGAGTAAGGGGAAGCCTACCACACCTCCAGGAAATCTTTGAACTAATTGAGTTGCACCCAATTATTATTAAGCTTCTTCAATATTTCTTCCCTAATATCCTGAGCAATGCTACAATGTAGAAAAATGTGATGAATGATTTCTAATTTAGTGTAATAGATTTCACACCTATTGACCAAAGAAAATCCCCTTTTAATTAGGTTATCAATAGTAAGAATACGACTATGAGCAGTCGCCCGCCAAAAATATTTGATTTTTGGGATTAGCCCCTTAATCCAAATAGCCTTCAATAATACATTTTTGCCATTGTTTTCCTCTACCAAATGGTAAGTAGACTTCACAGTGAAGTTTCCAAACACACTGTGTTTCCAAATTCATCATCCTTCCCATTAGGAGTGTAAAGAGAATAGTTAGGAAACAAGGCAGTGAAATCGACAACTTCCTTCAAAATTAGCCTTCTAGTGGAGGGTTGAATCTACAGTCTAGATGAGACAAAACCACTTAGATCAATCCAAGAAGTGTGTCCCCTGTCCCAAGTTATAAAATCGTGTACCTTTCCCCCCCAATGTCTAATTAGGAACTTTTTGGTATTCACCAAATGGGGGAGTAAATTTAAAGAATGATCAAACAACTAAATGCCTTTCAAAAAATTAGACTTTCTACCATTTCCTAAAACATCCTATGATTTCTTTTGATATCATGTCTGATTGTAACCACACTATTCCAAATAGAAAAACCAAAGGGAAGCTCTTCTTGGTTAAATATTTTATCCTCAGTTAATTTCCAACCAATTTTAGGAATAAGAGCTTTATTAAAAGATTTAATCTTTCTTCTTCCTAGTCCACCACACTTCTAGGGTCTGCAACCAACATCCCAAGTGACCAAAGAGAGTCTACTTTTTTTTTCCATACAAGACCATAGGAAACTCCTTTGGATCCTTTCAATTATTTTGGAAACCACCATAGGTATCTTGAATAGAGATAGGTAATAAATAGACAAATTTTGAAGGCAAGATTTAACAAGTTGTATATTTCTTGCCAAGATAAGTAGTTTCCCTTTCCAGCCAACTAACATCTTTTGAAATATTTCAAGCAAACCACTCCAAAAAAATTATTAGAATTTTTGGATACAAGGGGCAACCCGAGATAGGAGTCAGGGAGGGTGGCAATTTGACAACCAAGAATGGAGGATATTTTGATATGGAGGGTGGGTTTGACATTAAAAAAAAATAGTTTACTGTTAACAAAATTAATATGTTGGCTTGAGATGATAGCATATCTATCTAGGGTCTTTCTCCATTGCTTTTCCATAGAAACACCAAAGATAATTGTATCATCAACAAATGGTTGATGGGTAGTAGGGATTAGGGAAGAGGCAACTTAAAAGCCTTTTATAACACCCTAACATCTAAGTATTTCAATATTTCTCCATAACACTTTAGCAAGAATGATGAAAAGATAGGGGGAGAGGGGGTCATCCTTACAATGCCCTTTGCCACAGGAAAAGTAGCCCTTGGGAAAACCATTAAGGAGGATTGAGAACTTAGGGGTGCAAACACATTTCTCAGTTAGGTCTAAGAATTTTCATTTGAACCCAAATCTTTTAAGAAATTCAAAGAGAAATTCCTAGGACATACTATCATAGGCCTTATAAATATCCACTTTGAAATCCATCTAAGGCTTCTTACTACTATCCATGGAATGAACAAGCTCATGGGCCATAATGATCGCATCTAAAATGTGTCTTCCTTCCACAAAACCTTTTTGATTTTTGGAGATCATTTTATCAAGCAGTAGTTTTAACCTATTGACTGTGGTTTTGGAAATAATTTTACAAATAGCATTATATAAACTAATAGGCCAAAAATCCTTACTGGATTCAGCACTATCATTCTTTGGAATCAAAGAAACAAAGGTGACATTTAGTCATTTAAGGAGACTATCAGTTTTGAAGAAGTCTCAGATGGCATTGAATAAATCACTCCCAACTATATCCAAGAAAAAGTCACTGATGGCATTGAATAAGTCACCCCTATTCACAACACATTCCCCTTTCTATCTGTGTGCAGGAAACAATTGCACAACTTCACTTTTGGAATTAAGCTTTATTCACAGAGAGAAAAAATATTTTCAATGTGTGGAAAGGTCAAAGGATCAATTGGAGGGAACCCCTATCTAGACACATGGTGCTTGCAAATTTTACCCAATTTCGTAGAGCATCTCTGAATCATCTCAAACTTCTTAGATCCAGGTGCACAATTGAATCTAGATTCTATAGCTCACTATTTTCGCATACTTTGTCTTCATTTTCAACACTTTTCCTTAATCCAATTAATCAACTTGAAAAAGAGGGTTAATTGCATTCCAATCACAACCAATATACTTACTATTTAGTCCTTGCATCCTTTGGGATTGGATTTATTAGATTCATCCCCCTCTTTTGAATGTAAAATTTTCTGAAGTGAAAATTGAGCTTAGTAAATTCCCACCCTTCCATGTGGAGAATTGGCTAAGTTCCTACTTTTTGACTTTACAAAACATAAAATGAGATTATAATGGCCTTAAGGAAGATGTTATCAATCATATAATAGAGAGTATCACATGTGAAGAAAAATGAAGAACATGTTTTTCTATATAATTATAAGAAATACTACAAATTTTGAATAAAAATTAAACCAATATATTTATAGATTTCATCATCTGCCTCCACAAGGTACATGTTAAAAATTTCACTTATGTAATTATAAATAACATGACAAAGTATGCACATTTCTTAACTATTCAACCAAGTTTCAAACCTCTTTGATTGACAAATTTTTATAAGATTCTTTAAGCTAAATAGACTACCTAAGAATACAGTTGTTGATATGTATAGTATATATATAGTTCCTCCATTCCGAAAACTAGTTGACTTTAGTGATAAAAGTCAAAACATATTAAATCCAATTGAGGAACACATAAAAAAATAAAAGAATAAGAAAAAAATTGAATTAAAATTAATATTTCATGTAGATATATTTTGAGGTAGGAGACATGGTATATTTACGTCGAGAGGTGTAACCTACAATGACATCATATAGGAGTCATCACCAGTAACTGTGTAAGAAAAATGAAGTGCTTTAAATTCTTGAAATGACTGAGATATTCATGGACATTCTATAACCGATGAAGTCGAAATGATTGGACATTCTATAACTGAAAAGAAACCTTTCATTATGCATGAACAGCGGTTACAAATAGAAGTGGAGAGTGTTATGGTTAAAATTTAAGTGTTAAATTTGAAGCCCATAGATTCTTCCTTTGTTATCAACGTAGGCGACTCTCTGCAGGTGTGAATTTTTGACAGAGAGCCCATTAACTATAATTTATTTATCGTCCTTATTAACATAAATATTTTTTGTGCGTAAACTTCCAGGCATGGACAAACCGCAGATTTCGCAGCACAGAG
>NC_081413.1:232629236-232649514 GCF_030272615.1 Cryptomeria japonica
CAATCCAGTACACACTACTTATATTATCAACTATTCCCTACATTCACATGTGCAAGATCACTTCTAATCCATCTATCCTAAATGCAATCTTCAATGATGCAACTACCAACTGACCCCCATTAAGTTCATTTGAAGCACCAATAAAAAATGTTCCTAATCTCATCCATTAATTTATTTTAACATTAAATACAATTCAATAACAATTACCACATTATTAAACCATAGCAATATGAACTAATTACATCATCACAATCATAGCACCAAGTACACATCCATAGATTCAATATCCACTGTCCTCATTATTAATCATTCTCAAGATACACATGGTACATCATTGCTCTCCCTAATAACATCTACTAGATACATGAATATAGTGTCTTTTACAACAATCATCATAGCTCTCAAATGCATTTACATATACATGTCAAATGAATCACATACAATAATCTTCTATGAATATCCATATATGAACTAAAGAGATAAGAGATCCACATCCATGGAATTCATCCAAGAAAAGAATCCCAATGAAAGAAAGGCACCAACCACTCGACCATGTGGAACTAAAGGATCCACCATTGTGCTAGAAGATGACACAACATCCCACACACACTCTAGATCTAAGCTGACACCTATCAACCAAAGAGGAAACAACTCTACCACAAACCAAGAAAAACATATCAAATAACTAAGAAACCTCCAGAGGTGACTCAAGAACAAGACATAAGGAACTAGGACCAACATGTAGGAAAAGAATGTCATCACATGCTACCACATAGGATACACATGCGGAACTGCCTCAACCTTTGAGGAAATCAAGGTAGTATGGTTTACTCGGTAACCAGATCTACCACCTCACTCCGGTCTCTGATCCATGAGATGGGTATTGCAAAACACATTTATTATCTTTCTTAGATGAGTTACTCTACCCAACCCACCTAATATTAATTATTATATTATCACTTATCAATTACAATGGAAAACCTCCAATGAGCTATCCAAATGGTCTAGATGCCAGCTCTATTACACAAGAATCTTAGTAGTCCATTCCTCATGACTTTGGTAGACTCATGGAAACCCTCCCCCTAATCATGCATGTAGGCCTTAACAACATAAACAATCAAGTAAGATGTCCCACAAAATACAACCTAACTATCCAAGATCAAACATCATAAATACACATTGAGCCAATAGCATAATTCACATAGATCTCATAGATCACACAATATCAGAGATAAAAGAACCATCAACATAGCAAGGTAATACTCATCCTATAATGATACAAATGATTAAATAACACATCAAAATATTACTTCGGACATCCAAGAGTACTCAGAAAATATAACATGATTATGGATAGTAACCCAAGACAAATAGAGAACTGATAAATCCAAATAGAATACTAAAAGATTTGGTAAACTAACTCAGAAGATTAAAATAACCATATTTGCACATTTGTTTAGCGGGTTAGCACATATACCTAATTGAAAAACACATCTATTGAGTCCTGCAACAGATATATCCTAATCTATGGAAAATTGATCAAATCCTATGACACATTCATAATGTTTCAGTACATTTGAATCACACTGCACTAGATATGAGAAAAAAAACAAAGCATTTGATAGGTAAAACAATGCATATACTTAACGAAATAGCGCATCTGTCCTTTTAGCGCATTTTCTCAGAAAACTCAGACAGAACCATGAAACTTAGCAAAATAAAATAAAATGATTCAAGTATAAAAAATTTATAAATAAAGGTTCAATAGAGATGCATAGATCATAGCAAACAAATGATATAAATAAAACACTGAACCATAAACCATAATAAAAGATTTCTCAGAAATGGTGGACACGACATTGAGCCAAAACACATAAAACTACATAGAATAAATAATTTCCCGACTCCTCCAACAACAACAAGGATGTAACAGAAACCAAATCTCAAATCCTATCCAAAGCATAACACACAGGAAGCCAAGAATGCATACACAATGTTTGTAGAGTTGGCTATTCCCATTTGTGCACAACTACAATACATAATATTTTCCCCAATCCATATAGTTGAAACTATGGAATATATTATATATGATAAAAAATAAAATTTAAACTATACAATCCTATATGAAATATTTTTCCCAAAACTCCCAAGAATACGTAGAAAAGACAATCTTTTTAAAATAGAAAATGCAAGAGCAAGAAATCTTTCGACCTGGTGAAAATTTGAAAATGAAAGGATGGATTTGCTAAAGAAGTTCCAACAGGCCACAATCCAAATTCCTCCACACAATCCAAATCCAAAATCACAGAAAAACACTTCCCGAGCCAACCCCCAGAATATCATAGTAAAGAAAATAAATAGAAAACTAGGCCAAAACCATACAATATGTCAGCAAATCAAAATAACAACAAAAATAATATTTCTTACCAACCCATAACAAAACCCAAGGCAGAAATAAATAAGATATTATTGAATTAACTTACCCAATAATTCAACCAATAGAATAAGAGGGTAAGTAGAAAGAATATATTAATTATCCAAAAATTTTAAAAAGATAAATAATAATAATACTCATGGGTACAATCTATACAAATCCTAATAAATAAATATAATAAACCAAGGGCTATAAATAAATTAAAGCCATAAATAAATAATCAAAGGCTATATAACAATATTATTAATTCCTAAAGACAATAAATAATAAATATCCAATGATATAAAATCATTTAATCAATTAATAACTAAATCAATGAATAACATAACACTCCAAGCATTACATCAAAAACACATCCAAGAGATCACTCAACACTAAACAACAACTCATGCAAGACTAACAAGGGTAATCAATCTTACACCTAGAGTGTAGAATGGGATTTTGTGTCATCTTCGATCAACTTGCCATTGGGATAAGACAGACTCAGACCTGTGAATCCAGGTAGATTCTATGTCTGGTACCTTCAAATCATGCATCCACAAAGCCACGATACAACATATACCATATATAATACAGGCAAGTGATAGAGAATCATAATGACACATCCTGCTCGTAATGAGTGATGTGACATCATCCCTATCACAAAGATAATAGAAGACACTCACAAACAATCAAGCAATATCATAATCGATCGCACTTCAAGAATTAGGGTTAGTACATCATAAAATATCCTCAGACCATCATAAGAGAGTATTAACAAGAAATACAAAGAGATAGATATAAGTTATCAAATGAGCACATAACATCATAATAACCCATATAACAATTCATAAAGTCATCATCTTGTTGGCTTGATCATGATTTTTATATTGGATGACTTTATGTGTTGTCATTGATGACACATATACACACATATGTTCACATTGTCATAGTCATCTTAGTTAAGACAAACAGGTAGTACTCCTAAGTCTTAGTATTGCAAACTAGTATCATTAGTATAGAGAGGTCCAACTGGTATATGTAAACAACCGGGATATGCATAAATGACAATTGTTTTTTGTCATTTTCACTGACACCAGTTTGGAGAGACTTTGGAGATCAATAAAGAGGCAAATGGAGGATAATCGGTCTATGAGTTGGAAGTGGTTAACACTCAACCATTATCCATGTTCCAATAGGTCTCACTAAGTGTGTGATGAGTTATCACTCGTTGTGATGAGTTATCTCTAACCGATGGATTTGGCAGTAATGTGTGATGTGTTATGTAAGATTATCAAGATACACTAAACCTAGGAAATTGCGATGAGGTTCTTGAGCCAACATGAAATCTAATGTCTATAAAATGACATTGTGATGAACTAGTTTTATGATGTGAGATACAAGTGATGAGTTGATGTGATTTATTGAAGGAGTTGCAGAGTATGTCAGTGATGCAGTATTGAGTGAGGAGAAGAGGATCTATACAAGCAATATGTGCTATTTATAGATCATACCACCTGTTGGTTTCTTATCACTACAATAGTTAAATCTCCTAACCGAGTAAGCTCTCACAAGCTTCTTTGTACAAATCCTCTAACTAGGTGATCCATTAGTTTGGGTTTGAATCCTCTACTGAGGTTACTCCTAACAAGGTGCTACCTTTAATCAAGTATAGCTCCTAACAGGGCTTTGGGATCTTTAATAGGATACACTCCTAGCAGAGCACTTTGTAGACCTTAATCGGTCAATTACCTATTTCTGCAGATAGTTAACTTGTGATTCCCATCTCACCATGGTTTTTCCTAGTGGGGTTTTCCACATATAAACACTTGTGTTATGGTGGATGTTTTACTTGTTGTGGATGTTTTTATATCACTTTGGGTTGCATGCATAGTTTTAAGTAAACTGGTGTATTGTTCTTACCGGTCTGTCTTTAAAGTGGTATTGTTTTTGCTATCACTGATTCACCCCCTCTCTCAATGCTTTCTAAGTCTATAAATTGGTATCAGAGCCTAAATTCCTTAAGGATTAATCACTTGGAAGGAAACCCTAAAGCCAGTATGGGAGATATGAGTTATATAGAGATGGCTAGAGTGCTAGATGCAACCAAGGAAGAGCTTGAAACCCTAAGGGGCAGATTTAAATCTTCACAAGTTATAAGGAGTGACTGATTGAGGAACTATTGGATATCACTGACAATAGTTCTTTCGATGAGGCCAACATTGATGCACTGGTTGAAGAAGTGGTAAAACTGAATGGTGAAAAGCTAAATCTGAGGAGGGAACTTGAAGCAAGGAGGGCAGCTGAAGACCTAATCAAAGAGAGAGATCATGAGATTGCTAAGATCAAGCAGGAAAATGCATCTTTCCATGAACGTTGGCATGAGGAGAAGGAAGAGAAATAATCTTTATAGTTAGATCTTTAAATGGCAATTTCTCTGAGAGAGACTCAAACAAAGCACAATGAATATCTTACCAAAGAGATTATTGAGGCTAATAGGAAGCTTGAAAAATTTAATAAGATTTCTTCTATGCTGGATGAGTAGATCCAATCTCAGAGGATGAAAGGTGACACATCTAGACTCAGATTCAACACATTTGAGAAAGGAGAATCATTCAGTACCAAGAGCAACGTACACAAAGATAAAACTTCTCCTAAGGCTAAGAAGCCTATTGGTAAGAAAGTTTTCAAACCTATTTGCTTTATTTGTCACAAACCTAGATGTACTACTAATGCGTGTAGAAGAAGACCTAATGTGAACACAAGCTATAATGCTAATGCTAGATATGTGTCTAGAAGATTTGAAGGTCATTGTTACATATGCAACATTTATGGACATAGATTAGTTGAATGCAAATATGGAGTGAATAATTCAACACCTCACATGAATCCAAGACCTATCAATGATTGGAGAAGGACCTATGACAACCGAAGAAACATGAACTAGAAAAAAGCCTTTGTCAACTGGTTCAGTCCATATGAGATGGAAAAGGTAATAAATTTGATTTGCACAATTTGCAATAATTATGGACATGTGACTATGAACTACAGAAGGAGAACTAGAAGAGGTAATGCAAGACCTTGGAGAGCATCTAGGATGGCCATCTATCATTGTCAAAAACTAGGACACATGGCTAAGTTTTGTAGAACTAAGAAGAACAAACCGATTAACCAATATGAAGATCAAAAAGGTAAGCAAAAGGTTGATGTTGAAGAAACTAGAGTGGAGATGAACAAAATCTAAAAGAAGAAAAGTGAGAACAAGCCTACAGAAGAATCTAACCCTTCACTTAGTGTGGAGAATCCTGCACCTGAGAACTGAGCTTTTCATCAAGCCTAAGGGGAGCATAGTGGTAAACCTACGTTCGGACCCCTTGAAGAATATATGGTAAGATATTTTTTCATTTCAAGTTGTATTATGAGAATTCTTGATATTCTTATCTATCGGTTTTCTAAGGATTACCAACCGGTTATATACCTATTGGTATAGGTGAGTTTGTTACCCTATCAGTTGTGCAATTAATACAGTGGGTAAGTTTATAAAATAAATTTTTACTGAGTTACGTTTACCCTAATTGCATTTGAAGAAGAGTTTTTGAGCACCTGTAGATTGAAATAAAGAATTGTTAGTTGATTGTGAATGGATTTGTGCTGCAGTTCAAAAGTTGAATCAGATTCGAAGATAAGAAAAGGCAAAATGGGTGTGCATTCGAGAGATCAATCGGAAACCTTGCCAGCATGAAGATAATAAGGTATTCTTTTTTAATCTCTCAAATCAAGATTATCCAGAATGGCATCGTCTATACTAGCAAAGAGACTTATGATTACTGTTGAATCTATGGTGTCTATGGAATAAGATAAAATAGAATCATATAATGCATTGTCTTAAGTTCTTGATGGTGTGATGATAAAAGGTGATTTATCCAACTATATATACTATAAAATTGAGGATCTAGGATCACTATCAATTTATTCACAACTCAAACCTTTCTGTGATAAGAATGGGAAAATCAAACCCGAATACATTAGGGTTTATGAAAAGGGTTTTCATAATGTGGCATATTTTCTTGAAGATTTTGAGGAAGAGCATGTTAGGATTATCCTTAGTCGTGCACATGGAGAGAATATGTATCTTGATAGGTCGCACATAATCACAAAGGAAGAAATTCATGCAGTGACTAGTTTCTGGAAAATCGGTAAAGTAACAAAACTAAGGACAATTTCAAAAGAGACTATGATTGCACTGACTCTAACCATCGTTGATGGTCATGCTATATCGATCAACAACATTGCAGATCTAGCGGTTAGATTTGCAACTATGGTCATTGGTTATCGGATATTCCACTCTAGTAGGATGAATAGTGTGCCATCGACTATTGTGCATGCCGCCTACATGATGATTATAGAGAATGCAGATTATGACTTGTGTGAGACAATGAGAAGACAATTGATGCTGACCTTAAAATGAATTAAGAATGACAATAGTCAAAAATTCAAATATGGTCAATGGTCGATTGGTCTATTCTTCTATTTTTAGAATTTCCTACCAGGAATTGGTGATGTTGAATGGTCTAAGGACATATCGGTTACAAATCAAATCAAAAATAGCATTAAGGCTATGAAGAACACATTTCCTGTTGCCATGAACATATATTTCAATGAGTTTCAAAAGAAGATGAGCATAAGGTTAAGGTTACCTGATGAAGTGGTGAAACACTTTGAAAAGGCATTTGTTTCACTGTAACCACTGATTTCTGCCTTATGGAGGCCATTGAACCCAGGGAGGAAGAGATGGAAGAAATGAGTTATGAAGTCAACTATGACTTATTTATTGGTTGTGCCAATAGTTTTTTGGCATCTCCTAAGGATAAGAAGAAGAAAAAACTGGGAACTTACTAGGAAAGGAATGCACCTACTCAACCCAATAGTGCCAAAGAGAAAAAGAAGAAAGTCGAGCAAGTAGCTTTAGTGACCACCGATACAAGGGTGACAAGAAATATTCAAGTCAAAAAGGAACCGGTACCCAAAGTATATGCAAATAAGTAGACTACAACAAAGAAGAGAGGTAGACATCTCAATCTTCAAGAAGTATCTGAGGATATTGACACTGAAGAGGAACCAAAGAAGGTGAAATTGACTGGTAAGAAATCCAAACTAGTAGGAGAAATTTCAAAGGAAAGTACTCCTATTAATGTTACATCATACAAACCAATGACTGATTTTGAGAGGACATTAAAAAAATTAGGGGAGAAACAGTTTGATAATGTGAAAGAGTATTTTGATTCATTTGATGATGGTCAGAAACAACAAATTGTTCAAGAGGTAATCAACCATCTATGTCAATACAATCAGTTGCCTCAAGATATTGAGAAGGACATTTTTGATTCTTTGTATTCTATTCTTGCAAATAAATGGAAAATGGTTGTAGAATAGGATCAAGAAATTATTGATAGAGTTTTCATTCAATAATTCCCCGAGTTATCTAGAGATGAATTATTAGCATTGCTTGATAATGTAATATCATTTAAGTAGAGGATTTGGTCAACCATTGGAGATCGAATTAGGTGTATGTAAGAGGATTTAGTCCTCTGGTATTGAGCTTAATTGGAACTATACTCAGGCATAGGAGATGCTATCTTTTGCAGTACAACACTTCTTGGGATTGTAGTCTGGATTTCTTTATAGTCAAGGAGGCTCCTTTTGTATGAGCAGTGTACTCTAGGATGTTGGCCTTCTTGCAAGTGCAGGCCCCTCAATTATAATTAACATACTTACTACAGAAGTATTATCTAACTAGGGGTAGGCTTCTCACCATTTTTTTTCCCTTCACTTGGTTTTCCACGTACAAATCTTGGTGTCACGTGGATGGTATTTATTTTGTGATTATTGTTTATGCTTAGTTGGTTTAACTGCTATTCCAATATTAATGTTTTGGGTTCCAATATTAAAGTTTAAATTGCCAATAGTTCCGGTAATATGTTACAACTGATTCACCCCCCCCCCCCCCATCTTCTTTGTCTTCCAGTTATTTGAACTATCTAACATATCTATCTCTCTTGATGCCTCTCTCTTTGTCTCTGTACACATACACATACACATACACATACACACACACACATATATATAACTTCCTCTCCCTCTCCTTCTCTATCTCTCTCTATATTTATCTATCTCCCTTTATTTCTATCTTCAAAAAATATCTCTAGATTATCCAAATGCCTAAAATCATACCATGACATAAATTTTCAAACAAAAATATTGTTTATTTGCATGAGATAAATCTCTAATATCATATGAGAACTGGGAAACTAGTCGAGATGAAAATTACAATTACAAAAATGAGAAACACTGAAGGATAAAATCTAATATATTAAATAACTTAGGAACATGTACATATATAGAAGATCACTACAAACTAGAATAAAAAGTAGGAGTATCTAGGTTATACCTAGAGGATATTGTATGCAAAATTTATATACTTCCGAAATCATTATCTTAACAACTAAGAATCTAAAAAACATATCAATATGATTATATCATGTAAAATATTCTATAGTCACAAAGTGCTCATAGAATTGTAATCAAAGTGTCATCATTAGATAATAATGTAAAAATGGTGAACATATTACCACTAATTATGAGTATGTATACTCACCACAAGAAACAATTATAATAATTAGAAAGAAGTCTATAAGTGCACCTATGCAACACAACACCCACTAGAATTCTGTACAAAAATAAATCCAAAGTTCCTCAATGTATCATCAATGAAATACAAAGTTATGAATGCATACCATCCTTAACACAATGAATAACATGAGTGAGCATATTACATTGGATCTCACAATAATAAAAATATATATTACAACTCATTCTCAATGGCCATTCTATTATCGCCATCCTTTATACAATTATAATTTTTATTTCATGACAATATAGTCATTTCATGGAGGTAGGGAAACCCCATATTATAAACAATTAGAAATGGGCTTCACATCTTCTAATCCTTGTATGTAACACTCTAATTTGTGAGAAAATCATCCATACAGTTTGCTTGTCTTAACACACATATTACCAAAAATAACATAGCTCTATAAAAGTAGGTTTGAAAAAATGGGATTCTTTTACTTCATAGACATGCTGAATACACTCTATTTAAAAGGTTTGAGCAATTAACAAGAATTGCTCCATTATGAGGCACAATCAAATCAATTGTAAGATTGAAGCTAACAGTTTTCTTGGATATATTTTATGTAATGATAGTGACTTGAATTGTGGAAATCTATACAATAATAAAAAAATAAATTACAACTCGATATCAATGACCATTCTATTATCATCATCCTTTATAAAAAATAATAATTTTAGTTTCAAGACAATATAGTCATTTCATGGAGGTAGAGAAACCCCATATTATAAACAATTAGAAAGGGGCTTCTCATCTTCTAATCCTTCTATGTAACACTTCAATTTGTGAGAAAATCATCCATACAATTTGCTTGTCTTAGCACATATATTACCAAATATAGCATAGCTCTATAAAAGTTGGTTTGAAAAAATAGGATTCTTTTACTTCATAGACATGCTGAATATAGTATATTTAAAAGGTCTGAGCAATTAATGAGCATTGCTCCATTATGAGGCACAATCAAATCAACCATAAGATTGAAGTTGAATGTTTTCCTACATATATTTTATGTAATTACAGTCACTTGAATGGTGTAAGCTATATAATAATAAAAAAATAAATTACAACTTCTTATCAATGACCGTTCTATTATCGTCATCCCTTATAAACAATAATAATTTTCATCTCATGATAATATAGTCATTTCATGGAGATAGAGAAACCCCATATTATAAACAATTAGAAAGGGACTTTTCATCTTCTAATTCTTGTATGTTAAACTCCCATTTGTGAGAAAATTATACATACAATTTTCTTGTCTTAACACATATATTACCAAAAATAACATAGCTCTGTAAAAGTTGGTCTGAAAAAATGGGATTCTTTTACTTCATAGACATGCTGAATACACTTTCTTTAAAAGGTTCGAGCAATTAATGAGAATTCCTCCATTATGAGGCACAATCAAATAAACTGTAAGATTGAAGCTGAATGTGTTCCTGGATATATTTTATGTAATGACAATGACTTGAATGGTGTAAAGATATATATAATTTTAAATGATCCACTAGTGAACTAACAATCTCACTTTCAAAGCCGCTGCCACCGCTGCCAAATTCGCCTCTGAAATGGGCAGCAAATGAAAGAGTTTACCAGCAGGAGCAGCGGGGCCTCTCATTTCATGCCTCTAAGCCCTTTCACTGGACTTGATGAGTACCATGATGCCCTTAGCATCGCTTCTCCGATTTTGACCCACACAAGGATTCCTCTTCTCACATTTGATCTTGGGTGTGATGCGAGGCTCCTACATCTTGACAAGTTTCTCCATTTCAGCTCATAAACTCTTCAAGTGCTTCAATTCTTCTTCATAGTTGCAGACCAAAAAGAGACAGGCCGCAGGTTGCTTCTACAAAATAGGGGAGGGGTCAGTGGTTCGACTTTGCTGGGCGACGAAACTGTAAGAAATTAAACCACGTCTCTCCATCTTCTTTCAATCACAAGTTCCTTTGCTGACTCATTCACACAAGTTCGAAGAGTTGGAAGGCATCTTTCTCTCTCCCCCTCTCTTGCTCTATTCCAGAAACACAAAAAGATTATGAGATTTGCAGTCTATTGTTCATCCTTAAAGAATCAATACTTGGTGAATCTGCAACAAAATTTTAATAGTCATTGGGCCCATTTACAGCAGTATCAAAAGCAACTCCATTTATAGAAAAAATTTCAATTGCTGCGAATTCCTCCTTTATTTTTCGAGACTCTTCCTGTGTAACATCTACATAGATTCCAACCAAAAATCTAGGGTTTTATCCCTCATGAAAAAGGCGTCATTTTTTCTAGGGGATAATTCTATTGAGTCTTTATTTTTAGTAATCATCCTCTCTGTCAACAATCCTCTATGGCTTCTTAAATCTTAAATCCTAGATCATCATTCTCCAAAGGGTGACACAATAGAGGCTCTATTTTCTCCTCTAAACTCTTCTCTTCTTCTCCTTTCTCTCTTTAATTCCTCCAAATAAACACATTGATTGGGCTTCCTCTAAAGAAATGGCACATAGAGAATACAGTAAGAAGCTTGGGTAATCATGGGCTCAAATTCATTCACTACATGAAAGAGGAAAACACCTTGGAATCCCATCTACCCAATTTTAGCTTGTATGTAACTAAGTTGCGGTGAGCCCAAGTCTAAAACCGTATAGTCCTCGCCTTCTGACTACATAGATGTCTTGCGACCACCAACTTAAAGCCACAAAAATAAGCAATAACCAGCCAATTTAAGTGACAAAATTTCCTACATGAACCAATCAATTTAATATGGCAGCCATAGATTCGATGGGATTTACAAATATACCAACACATGGAAGCATTGCCTTCGTCATGGGTACTGTTTGCTCTATTGTGAATCCTCTGCTCTTAAATCTTGCATCTTGTAACTGGACTGATACTAATTGTTAAAACAAAAGATAAATTGGAAACACACAAATTAGGCACAACACAGTATTTAACATGGCTCACCAATTTGACTACATCCACCAGAAAGTAGAACAGAGATCCTTGTATTATTATTGCAGCTTCCATACATATGGCTTTGCCATCACATATATACGATAATCTTCAACAAAAGAGAAAGGGACAAAAATAATTTCAAAGATTAAAAGCATTGTCAAGCAAATAGATAAATGCTTGTTTTGCAGGGTTTCTTCATGTTTATGGCAAGTGGGCATTTGGGGACACAGTTTGGGAGAACCCAAACGCAAAGAAAAATAGTAATGAAGTAGACTATCAACGAAGAACAAAAGGCATACCAGAGGTCCATAACCAATAAGTCGATTGAAGTGCAGAGATGTCATGTGATATGCAGAGCTTGGATGTTACGAAGTTTCTTATCTGTGGATGTGGCATGGACTATAGACTATAGTTGGCATACTCTTCATAACCCACATCTTATCTGCAGGAAAAATAATAGAACCCAATTGCCAACTGATCATTTTAGCCATTCTTGCTCTACAGCCTTCTGCACAAACGGTGATCGCCAAAAACGAGTACCCGAGACCACTGTGTTTTCAGCCTTCACTTTGGAAATCTTGGGTTCTTTCACATTGGTATTCTTTCGCATTCGTAAGAGCGAATGCTTCTGCCAGCAATCTGCAATGCCTATCTCAGATTGCCAAAATACTTTGTATCAAAATCTCAAGTAAAAAATGTACAGATTGTATATAACACATCTTCGAAAATAAATTTATGCAAAAAATTCCCATAGTTTGATTGGCTACAGCCTAGAATAATTGCAGTTTAAATGTTGGTGCCTCCGCTACAGTTCCCTGGCAGGAACTAATAATTTGATAGATTCAGCCTGTTGTACCTCATTCTTAGTTAGAGTGTTTTGTGAAGATTGGTTTGGCTATGGTCAGTGTTGTAGTGGACACACATGTAGGATTTACAACTGTGTCAATTGGTATAAACGAAAGAGACTGTGTCAATATGGTCCAAGGTTTAATTCTTTTCTTCTTCTACAGCAGTTTTTATTGTTGAGATTTTTCTTGGGGCCCGAACATGTTGATTCTATATTGCTCCTCCTGTTACAATACATTCTCATTGATATTCCTACTAAAAGTAAAGCTCTTTATCTTCTGTAACTCTGCATTTGAATCTTTTATTATTAATGAGAATTATAGGTAAAAGAGATTCAGCTTTCCTTCCAAGATGATAAATAAAATCTTGTTAATAAAAAATTAGAAAAAATACAACTCAAGGATAATAGGTGCGCCAAGTTTTATTCACAATTCAATCAATTACATGTATCGAATGAATGGAAAGGAAATAGTGAATGAAGGGAACACTAGAAGAGGATCCGGTTTTATTTATTCTATTGTCGTTATGCAGAGACTCTGAAGCAGCGGCTTGAACGTTAGGATAGAGATTGAGGTCTGATAAAACAGCTTCCGATGGGTATTGTGGCGCTTGGCCGAGTTGCACATGCACCCCCTTCTCAGCCATTTCAGACGAAACAATTTCAGACTAACTGACTATTTCGTAGTGGAGACGAAACAATTTACACGCTAGAAGGTTAGACTAACTGACTATGTCTTAAGAAAAGAACAAATAAATGCCACCAAATAATGTCTAGTAGGATCTTTCCAGAAGCTACGAAATACTATCTAATAAATTTATGTTTTGGATTTATGTTAGAAACATTTTAGGCATTAGAATATTATTTTTTAATTATTATTTAGTTTTGTCTTTAGTATTTTATATTATTGCAATGTATTATAATTATAGTAAGTTTGTGTATGATTGGATTTCTATATATTAGTCTATGTATGTCACTAATATGATTTTTAATGTTTATTTATGCTCTAGGATACATTGAATCTTGATTCAATTGACATGTTTTTTCTTACAATAATCACTTATCTATTAGCCATTGCATTGTAGTGTGCAATGGGTACACCAAGGAAATTTTTGTTTAGTTTTAAGAAGATTGATAAAAATGTTAGAAATAATGTAGATAAAGTTGACTCTTTATATTTGAATTTAAAATATTTTTTTAATGAAATTTTATCATTTTTTAAAAGCACAAATATATATTGTAGAAAAAGTTGACAAATTACTTTGCTTTTGTTATTGTAACAATCCGTGCAATTAACAAAATAATGTTCATTTCCTTACATAAGTCAATTTTGCAAACTATATGAAATTGGAAGAAAGTAATAATAAAATATTATCAGAAAAAAAGAAAATTATTTGTGCCTGTAAAGAAACAAAAAGAGATACAATCAATAAGAAGAAGAAAATAAAATATCAGTTTTGTTACATGCCTAATTTTTGAACATTGAACGACAAGTATGGGACATTGAATACTTTTCAAATCACTCGCTATACTACAAATTTTTGGGAATGAGGGTTTCATTGCAGTTTTTGGAAAACTGGTCGCATTGGACATGGGCACCGGAAGGGGAAATGGAGATTATGCTTTTGGCAAATAACTACTTCATGGTTACTTTTAACTGCATGGAGGATAGCAATAGGGTCTTTGAAGGAGTCCTGTATTTTTACAACCAGGTGGGAATATTTATCAAACCTTGGCATGTGGGGTTTAATCCTTCAGAGGAGCTCCCAAATAGGGTTCTGGTGTGGGTTCGGTTACCACGTCTTCCAGTGGAATGTTGTCGGGAGGATGTGCTACAGATGCTCGCCACTCTGCTTGGGAGGCCAGTGGGATAGTCGTTGCAAACTCTGGGGAGAAAGGTAATGACCTTTGCACATATCTATGTTGAAATAGAACTTAGTAAACCCTTGCCAGATGCTATAGATATGTGTGCAGGCTCATATTCTTGGGTTCAATAGTTAGATTATGAGACTTTACCTTTCACTTCTGTATGTGTCATGAGTATGGTCATTTACAGCATAAGTGTCCTAGATACAAACCGATGGTGTGACAACCTCAACAGTCAAAACCGAGCCTTGATAAAGTTGAGAAAGGGAAAGCTGCCATGTCGGGTGTGGTAGAGGGTGCTAATGGTTTTGTCTCAGTCAAGACAAAGAACAGGAACAGAGGACAAAAGAGACCCTTACAGGAGAGACGTGAGGAGGATACCTTTAACAGATTTGAGGCCTTAGATGACCTGAGCCATCAGGAAGTAAATTCGGGGTTAACCCCTCTAGATCAGGGTGCATCAGGAGGGGTTCCGAAAAGTATAATGGAGGAAGCTACCCAGACCCTACTAATGGTTGGAAGCCAATAGATGGAGATGGACTAGATAGTAGGGGTTCAGTTGGGCCTGGCTTTTGGTATTGAGGTGAATCTGGCTGAGGGGGAGGGTTCTCCGATTGCTTTGAAATTGGAACCGGCTAGGGTTGAGAGTAATAAATCTGCCATTCACCTAGGTCTACATCAGAAAGATATTAAGAAAAGTGCTTCAAAGAAGAGCTCAAAGGTTTGCAGAAAGAAGGATCTGGATAAGATCAAATTGATGGGGGAGAATTTGGTTGAGTCAGGGTTAGTGAAGACTTTGGATTCACACTTTTCCAACCCTCCTAAATGATTGTGCTCTCATGGAATGTAAGGGGCTTGAACAATGGCCCTAGACAAAAAGTTGTTCGGGATTTGATTAGGAATCATTCACCTGATGTCCTTTTCTTGCAAGAAACTAAACTTTCAGTGGAAAGCATGATGGGTCTCGTGCCAAAGCTGTGGGGGCGAGGTGAGTGTCAGTGTGTTGGGGCAGCTAGTTCCTTGGGAGGAGTGGCCTATCTTTGGAACCCTTTAAGGTTCTACCCTGTCTGGTGGACTACCTCCAGATCCTCGTTATCCGGGGTGCTATCTAGTCTTGAGACCGGGGACCTCATCTTGTTTTTGAATATCTATGCTCCCACTAATCTTTAGGGTAAGAAAAACTTATGGTCTGATGTTTTTGGTATGTGAAAGTTGGCCCCTTTTCATCCTTGGATTATGGTAGGAGACTTCAATGCCATCTTGGAGTTGAGTGAAAAAGAAGGGGGGTGTAATGCAATTGGAAACTTCTTCTTTCCTTTTCCAAGATAGTATCTCCTTGCTACAGCTAGTTGATATCAAGCCTAGTAATGGTTTGTTCACTTGGAACAACAGGAGGGTGGGAGAGAATTGGATTGCTGAACGGTTGGATCATTTTCTGGTTTCTTGTTTTTGGATTGGCGGGGAGTGGTCCACAAGTTTTGAGATTTTGGACTGGAGAGGGTCGAATCACTGGCCTATCAAGCTAGTTTCATCTTCGGCTCGGGTGGCCCATTCACCTTCATTCAAATTCCAACTTATGTGGCTTTGGGACCCTTCCTTGTAGGTTCTTATTATGAACTAGTGGAGGAAAGGGAGGCCGGCCTTTGGCACTGCAATGTACTCTTTTGCCAAGCAGCTACAATTTGTTAAGCTTCAGCTTAAATAGTGAAACCGACAAGGTTTCAGGAATATTTTTCTTGAGAAGAAAGCGGCTCAAATTGTGTTGAATCAGATCACCAATGAAATCAGAGAGCATGGTTTGTTTGAGGAATTGCTTAGAGAGGAAGACAGGGCTGTCAAGGCAGTAAAGGAATGGGAGCTTAAGGAAGAAATATATTGGAAGCAAAGAGCTCGTATTGATTGGCTGAATGAGGGGGACAAGAACACTAGTTTCTTTTTCAACTTAGTGAAAGCTAGAAGACATAGAAATTCCATTCCTATTCTGGTTAATGAAAAAGGTGAGCAATGCTTATCCTTGCAAGAGATGTTTAGGGAGTCTCTCTAGTTTTTCCAGTCCCTCTTTAGGGAGGACTCTTAGGGGGAAACAGTGGAGGAGAATTTGGTTCTCTCTTGCATCCCTTCTTTTGTCTCGAGGGAGATGAATGAGCAGCTTTTGTGTCCCATTTTGCTGGAAGAACTTGAGAGGATTGTCTCCCACATGAGGAAAGGAAAGGCTCCTAGACCAGATGGGTTCCCGGTTGAATTCTTTCAAGAGTTTTGGGATATAATTAAGCTGGATTTATTGGAAGTAGTCTAGGAGTCCCTGAGGAATAAGCAGATGCTTAGGGCATTGAATGCAACCTTCATTGCTCTAATCCCCAAGTGTGAAGGGGGCGACTGGTTAGGCCAGCTTTGCCCTATCTTCCTTTGCAATGTGATTTATAAGATCATCTCTAAGCTGATAGTGGATAGATTGAAGAAGTGCCTAGGGAATGTTATTTCTGAGGAGCAAAGTGGGTTTGTGTAAGGGTGCTAAATTATGGATGGGGTGGTCATTCCTATGGAGACCATTCATTTTATGGCAATCTCCAAGGAAAAAGCTATGTTTATCAAGCTAGATATGGCTAAGGTGTACGATAGAGTTTGGTGGTCCTTCCTTCAGAAGATCCTCAGGGATTTTGGTTTTGCTGATGAGTGGATCCAATGGGTTATGAGTTGTGTTACATCCATCTCTTTCTATGTGCTTATCAGTGGAGACCATACTGAGCTATTTGGTGCTTCTAGGGGTCTACGCCAAGTGGATCCCCTCTCACCTTATTTATTCATTCCTCTTCCTGAGAGTCTGGGGAAGTTGATTAAGCATAATGTGGGTCTGGGTACTATTTAGGGTTGGAGATGGGGTAATGACTTGCAGTTGCAGTCTCACTTGCAGTTTTGTGGAAGGTACAACCCTTATGGGGCTAGCTCAAATTAATGAAGCTACTAATTTGCATAAGGTCCTGGATGTTTATCTTGCGGCTTCTGGCCAGATGATCAATGAGGATAAATCTTCTATCCTCTTTTTCAACACTCCTAAATCTATTCAAAGGAGGATTGCTCTTATCTTGAGATTCCAAGTTGGCTCCTTGCCCTTGACGTATTTGGGCATCCCTATTTCTCCTGGCAACCCTCCTAGGGAGTCCTAGCAGGGGATCTTGGATAAATTCCACGTGAAGGTTGAACATTAGACTCATATATAGTTATCCTTTGCGGGGAGGGTTCAACTGATTCAGTCAGTGGTTCAGGATCTTCCGTTCTATCGATGTATGCTTCAGGTGGGTCCTAAGTGGTTCTTGCAGGGTTTGGACTCTCTGGATAGGAAATTCTTATGGGCAGGTAATCTCACCTCTTCCAAATGGAGTCTGGTCAATTGGGACTTGGTATGTAGCTCGAAGCAATCGGGGGGGCTTGGGTTAAGGCAGTCTATTCTTTTTGGGGAAGCACTTGTAGCTAAATTGTACTGGAGGTGGTATGTTGAGCAAGACCAAGGTTGGGCCAGGATTTTGGCCAACAAATATATGCAGAGGATCCTAATGGAGGAAATCCCTAGATATCCACTTGAAGGAAAGGTCTCATCGATCTGGTACACTCTTAAGAGGGGGGATTCTCTCATTAAGGTAGGGCTTTTTTGGATTTGCAGAAGGGGGGAAGAGGTCCTTTTCTAGAATGATTCTTGGGATGGATACCCTCCCATCCTTGATTAGTTTCCTAACCTTGGAAACCTAGGCTAGAGGTTTTTGGAAGCAGGATGGTCAAGGGTGAGTGACTTTAAGGCTGTCTATAAGTGCGGTCGGCTGGATTTGGAGCGGTAGAAGACTCTTAATGAATGGATGATTGTTGAGATGGAGGAAGAGTGTGCAGAGTTGCAAGGCATTTTGGCAAATAGACACTGTAGCTCCCTTAAGGGTAGGGATGGGCTTGCTTGGTCTCCAAATCCTAAGGGCATTTTTTCTGTGGCTAGTGGATACTGGGAATTGTTGAGCCGAAGACTTGAGGGAAGAGAAGTGAACTGGTGGAAATAGGTGTGGAATAATGCTTCTTGGCCGAAGTGTAATTGCTTTGCCTGGACTTTAGCTTGGAACATATATCTAACTTGGGACAATATCCACAAGCAGGGATTCTTGGGGCCTTCTATTTGTGTTTTGTGTGGTAACAAAGAGGAAGACTCCTCACACCTGTTCTTCAGATGCCCCTTCTCTATGCTTATATGGCACTATTGGTGGGGGGTGTGGAAGCATCCTTGTGTCCATGTGGATTCTCTGGTGGAGTTTTGGAGCAGTTTGGGCAGACCTCCTATTCTATCCTCCTTCCTCCAGACGGTCTGGTATATTGGGCCCATCTTCATTCTGTGGCAGATCTGGCTCGAAAGGAATAGGAGGATCTTTCATGAGGCCAAATTTTTTGTTCAACAAGTTTGGAATAGGATCACTTCTATGATTCGGGAGATAGTGGAAGCTAAATGTGAGGTGAATTTCCCACTGGGTAGAGATGAGGTGAATATTATGAGTAGGCTTGGCTTGCAGGAGTTGTCTCCTACCTCTACTTATGTCAGGAGAGGTAGATGGGCTATGAAGAAGGTGCAAAGGGTGGGAAGGTGGATACCCCCTCAGGATGAGTTTATCAAGATTAACACTGATGGCTCATCTAGGGTTAACCTTGGCCCTACTGGAGTAGGTGGTGTTGGTAGGAATAGCAGGGGGGAGGTTGTTTTCTTCTTTTCGGTGCATAAAGGGTGGCAATCTAATAATTTTATGGAGGGTTTTGCGATTCTTTATGCACTTGAGCGGGCTTTGGCGTTGGGTTGTAGGAAGGTGATTTGTGAATCGGATTCACAAATTGTTGTTAACTTGTTGTCTGATCAGAAGGTGAGTGGGATTCAGTGGCAGTTGGCAGGGATTGTTTAGCAGATTCTCCAAATTAGCTCTTTAATGGAGTAGGTGTCCTTCATCCATATTCCTCAAGAATGGAATAGAGTGGCTGACCGTTTGGCCAAGTGGGCCTCGAAACATGATAGTGATTGGAAAGTTGAAGGTTGGGAGCATCTCTCTAGGTCTTATTGTCATGAATTCTAGAAGATTTCACTGAGGACATGGATGGTTTTGAAGCTGGTTGATTTGTGGCTGGGTTGGTATTTCTTCTTTGGGGCCTCGAGGCTCTAATTCTTTTTGTAGTGCTTGTCTCTATTCTCAATGAAGTTTTTAACCTTTTAGTCTTTAAAAAAAAAAATTTGAACATTGAAGATTGAATAATTGTAGATAAAGTAATAAAATTAAATAAAAAGGAACAATTACTTTAATGATTTGTAAGTTAACAAAATATAGATTCAAACACAAAAATGATAAATATACAAAAAGATAGGTTTTCATTTTAGTGAAATTGACTAAAGTATGTGGTTGAAGGAACAAACCTGGACTTCTTTTAACTTTTGCTTGATGATCTTGCACTTGGTAATTCTAGAAATTTTCATGCCGAAAGGGAAAAATGGTGATTGAAAGCACTTTCAGTC